>NW_025900139.1:0-21611 GCF_022539505.1 Lolium rigidum
GAGTCCGGAAAGAGGCCTGTGCAAAGAAAGAAAAAGGTTAAGGAAGAGGGTCTGGAAGAAAAAGAGACCGGAAAGAAAAGAGTCCGGAAGAAAAAGAGACCGGAAGGAAAAAAGTCCGGAAGAAAAAGATAAAGGAACTTACGATGGGCGAGGGTGTCGGTCTGCAGGATCAACTGATCGCATTCCTTCTGCTCCTCCTCCAGCCGCGCGGCCTTCTCCTCGGCACCCTTCCGGGCCTTGGCTGCCTCCTCCAGCTCAGCCAGCAGCACCGCGTTGGCGTTGCCGGCGTCCTCCAGTGCCTCCTCCATCTTGGCCGCCGCGTCAGCTGCAGCGGCTTCGAAGGCCTTGGCATGGTCAAGCCCCGCTTGGATGAGCTGGGTCTTGAGCTCCCGTGGCTGGTCTTGAGGGCGTCCAACTCCTCCTTGTGTCTGCCGGATGAGCTGGTCCTTCTCCCCCGTAACCGGAAAAGAAAGTGTTAACAAGGTTATACTAGTAAAAATGGAAAAGAAACCAAGGAAAGAATCATACGTTGGGCGGTAGCCACTGCTCCTTGAGAGCATCGATGGAAGCTTCCGGAACCACCGTTAGCAGAAATTGCGAATGTTAGGAGGGAAAGGTTTCCGGAAAGAAAGATGCCGGCAAAACAAAAATTTACCTTGGCACTTGTCGTGTGCCTCAGACGAGCTCCCGATGCTCCCATAGAAGCTCCTCGAAGAGGGCCTTCCGAGCGTCAGCCGTGAGCTGTTCAAGAAAAAGAAGTTTTTAAGTTAAGTTTTGCGCTAAGAACAAGGTTCTTAACCCGAAACTCGGGGACTGGCAGTGCCGGTTTTGCGCTAAGTTTTTAGCTAAGTTTTGCGCTAAGAACAAGGTTCTTAACCCGAAACTCGGGGACTGGCAGTGTCGGTTTTGCGCTAAGTTTTTAGCTAAATTTTGCGCTAAGAAGAAGGTATTTAACCCGAAACTCGGGGACTGGCAGTGCCGGTTTCACGATAAATTTTTAAGTTAAGTTTTGTACTAAGAGCTGCGCTCTCACCACAAAACTCGGGGACTGGGAAGATAGACAAGAGAGAAACCGGCATGAAACCAAAGAAAAGATAAGACCAAGCCGGAAACGAAGAAACCGGTAAAAATTGAGACAAGTTAGCAAAACATACCATCAGGTTGTTCGTGGAGTCGTACTACGCGCTGTCAAGCTCTTTTACGGCAGCGCGAAGCCGCATAAAGTGCTCCTCGGAAGACCGGTCCCCGACAGGGTCAGGTGCCGGCCGCTCGTCCTTGCCCGAGCCGCGGGTCGCCGGAGTCATGTCCGCGGCGTTCCACTTCCGGGCGTAGGGCGGAAGGTGCCCCGAGTCTCGGCCTTGGCGCTTGAACTCCGTAATGCGGCCAAGGAGGCCGGTGGGCTTCGTGGCGGCATCTTTGGCGGCCTTGGCGACGTGTAGCACCAAGGGCTGCCGGCCGCCGGAGGAAGCGGCCGGAGGCCGTCGCCTTCCCTTGATGAGCTTGGAGGTCTTGGGCGGCGGCGCAGTAGAAGCGGCCCCGAGGGGCTTGGCGCGAGGAGCACCTGGCGGCGGCATCAGGAGGGTGCGTGGAGAGTGGGGAGCGCTGGGCGCGTCACCCGGTTTGGAGCCTTCCGGCGCGGAAGATTCCGGCGCGGAAGTTGTTGTTTTTTCAAGGACGGGAGGAGCTGGAGGCTCCGCCCGCCCGGCAGTTCTTCTTCGCCGGCGCCGATGTTGCCGGCGCCGGTGTCTTGGGTCTCCGGAGGGAAGGAAGAATCCTCCTCCATGCGGTGATCCGACGGTGAAGGGGCCGCACGCCCCGACTTTGTCGCGCCCCCGAGAGGGAGGCGAAATGTTGCCGGCACCGGGTGGTGCCGGGCTTGAGTGAGGAGGAGGGGTTGAAGTCCTGGTGGAATCTTCGCAGCCCGATGGCCTTGGGCCAAGCTTGAGCGCAGTGGCTGAGAGAAAGAAAGAAAGACGATTGGAAAAGGGAAACCGGAAAAACTCTTGGCAAAAAAGAGAATTTGGCGGAAAACGAGTAACTTACCCGAAGAGGTCGGCATCGCCTTGCGCCCGTAGCGACGCATGCCCACCTGCTTCTCCCCCACAGAGCTCGGTCCGGAAGCGCTTGGAGGGGCGGGCTCGGCGGCACCGGCATCGGATGCCGGCTGCTTGTTCTTTTGGCCCCGGGCCATAAGCTTGTCCACGAACTCGGAGCCGGCCTCGGCGCGTGGGCGGCACGCGCTCATGGATCTATGAGTTAAGTTTGGCTAAGAAGCAATTCACAGGAAAACGATAACGGAAAGGTAAAAGAAACCGGAAAAGAAAATACCTCAAGCGTGGCAAGGTCGTCGCCAGGACCCGGTGGGCTTCGGCGGAGACCGGCCAAGATGCGCCGCCGGAGCCTTGCCCATCTTCAAGTCCTTCCAGAAAATATAAGGATCCGGATCAAAGGAGTCGAGGGCGCGAGGCTGGCAAGGTCCACGCCGCTCTGCTTCGATGAGGGGGAAGCGGTCCTTGGCCTGAAACAGGAAAAAGCAAGATTAGCAAGAGCAGTAGCTACCGGTCGAGACAACCCCCGTCGCGTAGTCCCTTACTTCCCGGGTCGGAGGGTTATCGCGTCGAGGGGAAGGAGGCCCCATTCCCAATCGGAGGGCATAGCAAGCTTTGGCAAATCCGCTTAGCCTTGCGAACAACATCCCTTTTGCTAAGAGGATGGCCTCGTGATCTTGGTAGGATCGCTTCGGGCCATACATCTCGCTCATCCTATATGCGCGGCGCTTTAGAGGAAGCACCCGGCGCGAAATGAAAGTGCGGATGATGTCATCCGAGCAGATCTTGGTCTCCTTCTTCAAAGAGGTCAAGAAGCGTACCACCCGGCCGGTTTCGAAGCATGATCCGACTTCGGGTTGTAGCTCCAGCTTGGTCCTGCTGGGGGCCCCGCTTCGAAGGGAGGAAGATCGATGAGATCGGCGCGGCCGGTATTCTTCACGTAGAAGAAAGTCCCTTGCCACAACCGGCAAGATTCGAGGCCGGAAAACTTAAAAAGGGGCTCCCTTGACGGGAGCCGATAATGCAAGACCCGCACCGAACGGGGGCTTGGGTTTAGGAATATCCTTGCCCCGAACGGAGTTAATCCGAAGAGCAAAGAAGCGAGCAAACGTCTCACGAGTGGGACGAATGCCGATATAGGCCTCCATGAAGGTGGCGTAGCAAGAGAGGTAGAAAATGGCGTTGCCGTGAATGTGGTGAGGTTGGAGTTTGTAAAAATCTAAAAAGGAGCGGAAAAAGGGAGAGGCGGGAAGGCCGAAGCCACGCTCAAAGTGAGCTAGAAAGACAACGTATTCGTCATCTTCGGGATCCGGTTCGATTTCGTCATCCGGAATCCGGCAAGAAACTCCTTCCGAATCCGTCGAGACCGGTATAACCAATCAATTTCGAACCGGGTGACACCGGAACCCATCCGAGCTCCGCGGGTGATTGGGGAAGGCTCCTCGCCGGAAGATTGGCCGGAGCTGCCGGAGGTTGCGCTACCGGAAGCTTGGCTAAAGCTACCGGATTCTAGGGGGCCACCGGACTCTTGGTGGCTACCGGATTCCTGCTGATTGCCGGAATCGGTCTCCATCGGATCAGAAGCCGTGGATTCGCCGGGAGATGGTCTACGGCGCTTGAGAGAAAGGGAAGAAGAAGATGCAGAGGTGGACTCCTCGCCAGACATTGCGAGGAGAGGCGAAAAAACAAGAATCCCAGACTTGGACCCCGCGTGAAGATCTACGAGTAAGAAGAAAACCAAGGAAAAAGAGGAAATAAGAACACTAAACACCCAAGATCCGGAAAGCAACCGGAGGACAAGTGAAGCGAGATTGGTACCAACCTTAAGCGGCGGAGTCGCCGAGGGAGTCGTTTGCTCGGCGGCGAAGCGGACTCGCCGCCGCCGGAGAGCACCGTCGGCGGCGAGGCGGAGAAGCTTGCGAAGAAGCGCAAATGCGGCGGAAGCAAGGAAGTTGCCGCCGAAGATCTCCGCGCAGCCGAGGTCCGGCGGAGGCACGGCGTGGGTTCGCCGGGCGTCGGAGCTTGGACAAGCGACGGCCGACGGAGAACGGCGGAGGTGCAGAGGCGTGGAGCTCTGTGCGCGAAGGAGGAGAATGCGAAGAAGACGAAGGAGAAGGGGCGGTTGAGTTTATAAAGGAGAGAGAAGGTGGGCAGGGAACCGCTGGGCCGCGGCGGTTCGCCCCGCGGCCCACGACGGTTCGCGCCTGTAACATCCCAAATTTTTACAATTAAGGATGTTAATAGTTGCATCATATCATCATGGCATACTATTTTAAAATTTGCATATTTGATTTCCAAATTACTCCATAATGATGCTTAGGGCTGAAATCTAAATAAATGATTTATTTTCGCAGACTTTTATCTGATTTTTGTTTACTCTTTTCAAATTTATAAAGCTCATAGGAGATAAGAAACAAATAAAAGAAAAGACAAAAGAAAAGGAACGATTGAATCACACTTACCAAACAGAGCCACCGTCCTCCGCGTACGCGCACGCGCGCGACCGATCGGCCAGGCCGGCCAGCTAGGCAGCGGAGACCAGCTCCCTATCTCTTCTTTTATTTTTACTAGTACAAATGCCCGTGCGTTGCCACGGGAAAAAAATCATGTACAAAAATTATTTTAATTACTTAATAAGTGCGTATACAAATTCCAACTAAGTAGCAACAAGCATACATATATTTCTCTAGTTTTTTCTCTAACGGACGCTGTTATGTACATGGGTGCTCCAATTCTTTTTCTGATTGCTGCTTGTTTTCCACCCTCACATACATCTTCTCTACCACCATTGCGAAGTTACTTAATTTTGTTGTCCCCGACTCCCCGCACCTCGTTTTGCACCGTCATTGCTATCTTTTCTGGACTTCACGCATCTTTGTCAAATCATTGCTTTTTTCAACGGCAGATTGAAGCCCTCATCATTCTTCTAGTGGAAAGGGTAAGAAAAGATGATGTATTACCTAAATTATAAGCCTGAAGGAAACTGAGAAAAAAGGGTAACAAACATGAAATTTTGGGACAAAATGTTAACGGCAAACTGGAGATGAAAATGTCACTTGACGATAGCATTTAGAACTCCAGTAGCCTAATCTACACATGGTACAAGCATTATCAGTCCACCATAATCACTGAAGCATACCTGTAAGAATAAACACCGGTGATACGGCGACACAAATCTTGTGGACCTCCTGTTCTGGCAGTCAGCCAATCACCTGCACCTAAGCAGCTTACAATATGTACTCTTCTTCTTGGCTTCAATAAACTCATTCCCTTCAGTAGAACCGTGTGCCCAAAAAAAAGTCATCTTCTCTGAACATTTTAGAAACTCATCTGAAGCATAATCATCGAAGAGTTTGAACAAAAAAGTTACACATGCATAAGTTTTTTTTTGTATTCAAGGATAAATTGCTGGAGAAGTTATATTTTAGAAATGTTCAACTAAAAACAATTGGTGTACTGAAAGTAGGTAGCTGGATGAAGATGTTGTTCACCTGGATCAGATGGTAGCTCAACTCACAACTCCTATTACACTTGTAAGAAATGCATATCACCAAACGAGAATGTTTACTCGTTATTTTTTTGCTGACCATGCATCTCTGCCATGAGGAGCTTTGGTTCAAATGCTTCCTCTCAGGTGGTGCGTCCTATCCATTTATGAGGCGCCACTAAAAATGGTTAAGATAACATATTTAAATCAATTTATGTTTGGCTGATACCTGTAAAATATGACATGATGGACTTGAATCTAGGAAAAACTTATACTTTTTTTTTAGAAATAACTAATATCAAGCTGGGACCGTAGCAGCCGTCCTGCTGACCTTCATCTCAGCAGTAGTTTTTGGAGCAACTTAAATTATTTTTGGCGAACAAATAGCTGCAATATTTAAGTGAAGTTGCTAGCAGAGGTAAGTACTTGAGAATTGCAACTCAGTTCTTATCTACTGTGAAAGCATGTTACCTAATTCATTCTTAATTACAGGGGATAACATTAGATATGATATGATGAACCTATTCTCGAAGGAAGTAGGACTGCAGTTCAAAATTTTACAGATCATGGACATTGTCTATCGGCAGACCCTGGCTTTCAGTGATCTGTTCAGTTGTAGTTTTTGCTAGAACCAAAGTCGTGGTCCTAACAGAGTAATAGTGGTAGATCAGGAAGAAGAGGGTAAAGGGAACCCGCACAAAACTATTCATGTTCACTAAGCATTATAAGTTTGTTAAATTATTCTTCTCACATATATTTCACAATTTTTCAAGAAAATGCTTTTCCATAGTTTTAAAGTTGCCATCATATTATTTAAGCTCCATAGGCAACAATGCATAGGAGAGCAAGCAATCAATTTCGCTCATATATGAGAGAAAGCAAGCAATAGTCTATCCACATATATGACAGCATGCTATAGTTGACTTTTGTAAAACTTCTTAATAAACTTATAGAATTGGAGGTAGTTTAAAAGTTTTCACCACTATTGCCTAGCTTGTTGGCTTCAAAAGAGGATATTACATCTTGCTTCTCTCTACCACTCTCTCTTGAAGAGTTCCAAGAACTCCGGGAGGTGATCTGGCTTGTGGAGACAACAAACATTGATGGTTCTACATTGGACCAGAGGGCCCTTGTGTTGGGAGCTAAATACACTCCGTCCAACTACTATAAATTTCTGTTTGGGCAAGTTCCTGTAGATGAAGCTCTTAATGAAATTTGGTCTTCTAAAGCTCTACCTAAACTCAAGGTTTTCCTCTGGCTACTAATGCATGATCGGCTGAACACAACTATATATGAATGGATAACCAATAAGATGATATATTTGCAATAGAGATCAACTCAAGTCTTGTTTGTTATGCCTGTTGCAATAAGATTGCCTATGCCTTATTGTGAAGGTATAATATTCATTTGTTCCTCAAACAGTAGCAACTTTTCACCTAAGAGAAGTAAGAGAGCTTTAGTAGAATCTAATGATCATATGAACATTTCACTCTGAATACTAATTCCGAACCCCACACATTTTTTTCTTCAGAAATAGGAACTTGTTTGGGAAACATTTGAGTGACAAAAGTAGAAAACAAGTGATATTTATATCATGGAAAATACCCATGTGCGTTTCAACAGATCTAAAATGACCGATACCGTGTTCATCGTAGAATCATTGTAATTTGTATCACTGAAATATCATAGGTTTCATTATCTGCTTTCTTTTATACCATTTAATACATGTCAGTCAGGTTTCACGTCAGAATTAGTTCCCTAGCTCCTATCTCGAAAGATAAAATTTAAAACCAACGCACAATAAATGGCTGCATGGTAACAAAATAGAACATGAAATCACTTTCATAACCAGTCCTTTGAGCACTTAACATGACCAAAATGAAGCATGGGCTACGCTACATTTAGAACTCGCATTAAACAAAACATATATGCTCTGATTCAACATGGTAGATAAATTAAAGCGATTCGGTTCTGGTTCTAACCATTGACGATAGCACTTTGATGCACCTTGTGTGGCTACTGTTGTGCAGCATGACCTTGTTGTTCAGCTCCATGCCGACCCTGCACTCCTTGTCTATCTCAGCATCGACCGGCCCCTTGCTCTCCACCGTGCCATCTCTTCTCCTTTAACACTCCAAGCAGACCTCCTTCGGCCTCCTGCCCTCGGGTCACTGATCCAATCCAGTTTAGAAACTATAGCTTGCCTGGAGCAATTGTATTGAACATAATTGTACTCAGCCCATTACAGACAAATTATTACATAATAAATCAAGTAATACAAGGCATCGAGAATTCAAGATGGAGCAAACCTTAAGAGATAGGTCAGGCACGTGGACGCCCTTGCTGCAGCCGCCTTGGGCCTGCCGCTGATCCAACTGTCCGCGGTGACTGTGAATGTCCATGAATCAAGAAATGCATTTCCCGATCATTTTTGACACATTGATGAAGATACTCTTCTCTACAAAGAGTGAGTAGAGTTGATGCCCTCCCATTTGCTATTTACATATTAAGGTACTAAGGAATGGGATATCAAATTGAAGAAACTATCCTCACCATTAGCCATCGCAAAATGTCAGGTGTAGATTTCCCAAACCAATATATAAGAACCACATATCCGAGAGTTTTCCAAAGAAATGAACCTGAAAATGAGACCGAACAAAACAAAACCATTAGATAGGAACATTTTAGTAATGCGGGGTAATAGCTAATAGTAGTAATAGTGCAACAAGCAAATCACTATAAGCGAATCCATAGGAAAACGTAAAACTTTCACCAGCCATGCCAAAATCCCAACAATGTTATTAGCCATTTATATGGTCTTATTCCGCGGTGCCTCTTCCAGGTTACTAAAAAAATTCAGATATTTTATGAGTTGCATAGTATTAGTAATGTCCATAAATAGATGCCAACTCTAAGACATCTACTTATGGACGGAGGGAGTAGTAAAATTACTATAATTGCAACAAATATTTATGCAAGGACAATAATTCAGAGCATATACTATTCTATCACCCCATCTAAAACAACATATTTCCATTGAATTTAAGAAATTGATGCATGCTACATAACAGTTTACTTTGCTACTTAATCTATTTCACTTTAATATTGTTTTAAAAACTAAAACAAAACACTTCGACAATATGCTCGCATGGTTACCGTATGTCGTAGTCATCACTACTTGTCAGATGCATCTATTCATTAACCTGTGTTAAATTGTTAATTATGTAGCGGGAATTCAGATGTTATTTTCTGGCGGCCCAAATGTCTAATGATTCAGTGTCATCTCTACTATAAAATTGGGAATGGAGTTGCAATACAAGAGAAGCAAAACAAAACAGTATGTTGTAGTCGACTGCAGACATATCAATAGATACAATAATCAATGTACAACCAATACAAATCGTTGTTGACTAAGATCTCCTAAACTTACGAAAAGAACCAAGCGTTCAAGGTGAGATAAATGTGTATGAGAAGTACTCTTAAAAATACGACAAGGTAAGATAAATGTGTATGAGAAGTACCCTTTAGGGCAAGTACGACAAGGTAACCGTATTTTACTTGTGATCTCATCACCACATCGAAATACAGAGTGCTTAAAAATAGTTCAGACTCTTGACCTGAGGTCACTCGTAGGCAGTGGCATTCATTTGAAGTGAATACGCGCCGGCCGGCCGGGGACTTGGGCAGTGAATTGTTTATGGTAGTAAATCAGAAGTAGAGAGAGAGACGGCAGAGATAGACGGCAGAAGATTGACAGGCTACCATGTATGGCTTCTCGCAAGCAGTTCGAGTCAAAGCCAAATCGGGAGTTTTCGTGGACCGTGGCTACTGACCTGAAATCGGCGGTGCCTCCTGCTAATTCACGCATGCCACGCCCGATCGAGGCCGCCGCACCTACGAGCTCGCCCCCCGATTCAAACCTGCGGCCCCTCGTCCCCATGTCGCCCCATCCCCAATCGAGACTATCCATGCGGCGGGGGCGATATGTATCCATGGCAGCTTACAGAGATGGAGAATTGAATTGCTCACAAAGGAAAGCAGTCCGCGGGTGGCGCTGCGCTCCACTCCGCCAGGGCTCCTGCCGGCCGATCCTCACGGTCCTCGATTGAATTTGAGCCAGAATTTGGGCGGCGGTGGTGAAGGGGCACAGGCAGGGGATGTGGCGGTACGGATAGGGTTTGGGTTTCCTCGGGACCAAGCCAGAGTGACGACTGAATGAACAAGGGAAAGGAGGAAGTGGGTTTCGCTGGGATGGGCTTTGGCCCATGTGCACGCTCGTGCGTTGAAGCAAGGGAGTCGGACGAAGCTGGAACGACGAAAAGTAAGACGTATTGGCAGAATAAGGAACCACTTTAGTCTTTTTAAGTAGTAGAGATTTTTTTCCTCCAACGCTGACAGCTGGGCCCACGTATCGTTCGAATCCGTGCACCCTACTCCACGAAAACTCCTCCATATATACTCCCGCATCGGCCCCGCTCCGTTTTTCTAAAAATCGCAAACCCTAGACCACCAGAGAGCCCGTTCCGATCTCGCCGGAGTTTCGCCGTCGCGAACTTGAAGACGAGGTTCCAGGACCCCCCGCTCCGCCCTTCTCTGTCTAAGCTTCGCAGATTGCTCAACCTCATCCTCCTAATCTTTTTCTCCTTCCGCAGAACCACGAGAACACGCAGGCGAAGCCGCCGGAGTTTCGCCGGACTTCGCTGACTCCAGCCGGGAATAGCAGCTGCTCAGGACGACTACGATAAATTCCGTCGACGCACGCGGCACCACCAAGGAGAGGAGAACCCCGTCAAGGTCTTCGCCAAGCCGGAAAGCACCAGTACACCGTCGTCTTTCACGCCCGACCACCACGTTCATCTCCGTCTTCGTCCATCTGGTAACGCTCCGAGGACAGTAGCATAGCTGTATTCGTAGAACCAGTAGCAGTACGTTCTGCAACGTTTTTCCTTTTTCTTATTTCTCACGTATGGTACGATCGATCTAATCGATCAGATTCGTCATATGAGCTAGCTCCTACTCCAGCCAAAACTTTAGAATTTTATATCTTCAAATCTAGAGCTTCGTTTTAGATTTTGTTTTTTGCGTTGAATTCATAATCAAATCCTCTATTCACTGATATTAATTTTGCAAATTATAGAATTTTTGGTTTTATCAGTTAAAAATTGAACTTAGTATATTAGCATGTTACTCTCCGTCGTTCACGTGTCGCCGAAGCCAAGCCGAAGCCGAGCCAAGCTGAAGCCGAGCCGAGCCGCCAGCCGAAGTCCAGCCGAAGCTGAAGCCGAGGAGCGCCACAACCGTCAGATCAAGATCGGATGTTCCGAGACGCGCCACGTCCCTACGTAAAAACAACAAAATCTGAATACTTCTGAAAATCATAATTAAATAACCGTAACTCCGTTTTAATCGATTCTTTTTGCGTTAGTTTCAGAATTTAATTATCTACACCTTGAAGCTGGAATTTTAGAATTAAAAGTAACTAATTATCACGTTTGTAATATTGAATCTTAAACATATAATATAAATCTTATTTAATTATTTAATTAATACATGTTGAAAATCAATGTTGGGATGTTCCCTGCATGCTAGCCTTAATGCATGATGTTTTGGTCAAAGTTAAAGTATTTTATCATTATATCATAATTGCATGCATGCATATAGTGTGAAACATTATTGTTGCATTGGTTATTCATTGAAATTATTTTTTACCTTTGCGATAGATTGTGCGGAGTGCGCGAGTGCTGCTGAGGAGGAATATTGCTTAGAGTGCTGTTCGGATCAAGGCAAGTTACACCTTTGTTCATGTGGTCCCAAGTTTTCTACTATGCATGTCTTTTTCCTTCAAATGATTAGTATGCATGTGTAGGATGTTTTGGTAGATTTTACTTGGTGAATATTTTGCAAGTCGCGTGATTTTTGTAGATTGCCATGAGTAGAGTTATACTTAGAAATAATTCCACTTGATATCCCGCCCATAGGAATGCCTAAATTTTTCTAAGTGCTATGCTTATGCTACGTAAATATCGAAAGGGGTTTGAAACAAGAAATTTTTCTAAGTACTTGAGCTCGTTTATGAGCGCAACTTTTCTCCCAAAATCCTCCTTCAAAATAAAACTAAGTTTTCTTCCGGGCGGAATGGTTTTGACGGGACAACGAGTGTGGAGATTGGTGGAGGACTGCCGCCCAGGATCAAAGAAGTCTCGCCACGTTCCGGATGTCGAAGCTTCCAGGTGCAACCACAATACAATATGGGCTCTGTCTTGGCTAAGTACTTAGTGGGAAACCTCACCTGGGTACCGCCATTGGGAGGTATTTTGGGCACGGGCGGATCCGGAAGGTGGAGGGGCTACTAAGGAAAAGCTTCGTCGTGACCTCGTCCCGGCCTTAATGAAGATGAAGAATTTTGGCAAAAAGGCTTGGTTGTGAATTGTGGGTAAAGAGCGCAACCTCTCGAGAGTGTTAACTCGATCGATCAGCCGTGTCCACGGTAACAGGACAATTGTGAGCATCTGAAGGATGGAGCCTCTGAAGGATTTCCTCTCTTTTTCAAAGGAATTTTCAAAACCCTATGGCGTGTGTAATATCGTTCATAGGTGGGTTTTTGGGGCCTTGGTGTGTAATATCCAAGTGCTCGGGACTTGGTGTGTCATATCCAAGTGTTAGGTTGATTTGGACACTTGGTGTGTAATATCCATGTGATCCACTCGGCCAATTTTATTTATCAAAATTTTGCAAAGTAGGGTAAAAGATTTTCTCTCTTTACTAAGTAAAAATTGGCTTTACGCAAATAAAACTCAAGCCTCCTCTTGTCTGCCTACATGTACATTTAGCCAATTTTCTCCTTCTTGGTGTAATTTGCCATACATTCAAAGTATTGACCAAATGTTTTTGGCTGCACTCATGTGCAGAATACGAAGGTTGAAGAAAGGTGCGCTAGGATCGCGGGTCTACACTCAATGAGCCTGTGGCGTTGATGGACTCAATTTATCTTAAGTTTTCCGTTGCTTTTATTTGAGCTAGCCTTGAGCTATGCAAAGTTGTAATAATTTAAACTCGGATTTATTCGATTCGTGTAATAATGAAATTGTGTTTTACATGGTATTTCATCGACTGTGAGTGCTAGCTTATGATCCAGGGACTAGCATGTTAATCACAGGGACTTAGGATCCTACCCGATCCAAGGTCATTACAGATGGTATCAGAGCACATGTTGACTGTAGGACGTGACCCTAGGATTGGATAAAGACACTTCATAGAAATAGGACTTTCTACTTTGTTAAGTTATTCATGCACTTAATGTCTAGTAATTCTTTCCTTTCTTATTTTGTTTTATGCCTCTAATCTCTACTCTCCAACTTGAAGATGACGAGCTTCAACTACACCACCGCTGAGGACTTCAAGGATATTCGCTTTGGAGCTTGCCTTCTTGACATCGTTGAAGAGCTGAAGCTACCTGTACCTTTGATCAAGGGAAGTCTTTTGAAGAGATTCAACAAGGAAGGTTGTTGGGGACTCAAGGCGGTTCAACATGGACGTGACACTGAGCCGAAGACCGATGACATTGAGATCAACCTCGTTAGCGACTCCATGGAGAAGGGCCTTAGCATTGTCATGCAGGAACTTATAGGGCGCTTATGCGGACGTCATTCGACGGAACTGAAGGGCCACTACTCCTTTACCTTTGGAAGGCGCGACGAGAAAGGCGTTCCCATCGAGTTAAGCGAAGCGGGTAGAAAGGTTGTCAAGCGTCAACGACTTCATTTCCAGGACTTAGAGAATCACATCAATACTCTCGAGGAGGAAAGTTGTTTTGAGCTACTAAGGAATGATGAACTATGCGGTCAACTCAAGGAGAAAGACAAGAAGATACAAGAGCTAGAAGAGGTGATCAAGGCCCAAGAAGAGGAATTCCAAGCGCAGGACAAGAAGTTCCAGAACCAAGAGAAGAGAGTCCAAAAGAAGAATGAGATGCTTAGAAAACAAAAGCAAGAGATTGATAGTAACGAAGTAGAGTTCGAGGCCGATCACAATTTGATTGAGAAGTTGCGTGCTGAGAAGAGGGACTTGCAGGAGAAGAATGAAGAGTTGGCTAAGGAGCTCAAGGAGTACAAGGCAGGATTCTTAGAGGCGGGACTTACATTTGAGATAGTGGAAGAGGAAGTAGACGTAGACGAGGAAGCTAAATAGTTGACCACCATTATCTATCTTACCGTTTTATCTTCGCTTAGTTGTTTGACCATACCAATCCCTTGTGGTATGGCAATAATAGTTCGATAAAAACCTTTTACTTTATATGGATGTTTTGTGTTTCTATGTTTGATGCATGCATAAGGGTAGATTTTATTCCTTAACCTTCTATGTCTATGTCTTACCTTTTTCATAAACCTCAGATGCCGCCGAGACGTGAGCTCACTCCCGAAATTGCGCAACTCCCGAATACCTGCAATCGACCGATCCAACTTCTGACTCAGAATATGCAAAACAACAACAATAACAACAACAACAACAACAACAACAACCCACCTCAGCAGGATCGTCTGACTCGGTTCTTGAGGTTGAACCCTCCTACTTTTTCTAGTAGTACTGAGCCGATAGTGGCGGATGACTGGCTTCGCACAATCAATAAGAAGTTGAACACCATTCAAGCTGATGGAGCAGAAAGGGTGCGGTTTGCCGCACATCAACTTGAGGGATCCGCCGCTGAGTGGTGGGATAATTACCAAGTTACTTATCCTGATATAAATGCCATTACTTGGAACCAGTTTGAGGAAGCTTTCCGTATCGCCCATGTAGCAGCTGGAGCTATATCATTGAAGAGGCGCGAGTTTCGCGACTTGCGTCAAGGGGCACGCACCGTGTCTGAGTACGGGGACCTCTTCAATAGTTTGGCACGCTATGCTCCCGATGATGTGTCCACTGATGCAAAAAGGCGGGAAGAGTTCATGAGAGGACTTAATGATGAGATATCAATCCAGCTTGTCGCTATAAGATTCAACAACTATCAAGAGCTCGTTGACAAGGCCGTGATGGTGGAAGCCAAGCGTAAGAGCATAGAAAACCGTAAGAGGAAGTCTACATTCCACAAGCATAGTAACTCTGTTCCGTACCAGAAGCAGCGTACTTCTTCCCCACCACCCCACCACCATAATGGGTCTTCTGCAAGTAGGCACAATGGCCACAACCATAATGGTCATCGTCATCACAATGGTAACAATCATACTGGCCATAAACACCGTAATGGAAATGGGGGCAATGGCAACAATGGCAATCACCAGAAGGATATTAGTCAGGTCACATGCTTCAAGTGCCGCAAAACTGGGCATTTTGCTAATGAATGTCCCGAGAGGCTGAAGATTGACAATGGCAATGGGAATGGAAATGGCAATGGCAAGAAACCAAATCCGTTCGTTAAGGCTACGCTGAACCATGTCTCCGTGGAAGAAGCTTATGAAGCACCAGACTCTGTGATTGGTAAGTTTATGCTCAATTCCATTCCAGCAGTTGTTCTTTTTGATACTGGTGCATCACATTCATTCATATCAAGGGTATTCGTGGATAGAAGTAAGATACCTGTTGAAACCATTAATACACCCATTAGAATAAGCTCACCTGGAGGGGAATTAGTGTCAAAGTTTGGATGTCGTGGGCTGAGCCTAAAGATTGGTGCATATAGTTTCCCCACTAGCCTAATCATCTTGGAATCCCAAGGTTTAGACATAATATTGGGCATGGATTGGATGACCGCCTATGAGGGCATCATAGATTGTGCCAAGAGAGTAGTTACACTCACAACCCCAGAAAAGAAACGAATCCGATTCAAGTCAAACTTTGAACTTAAGGGGTCTATGGTGAATTCTCTTAAGGGGGTTAGCATAGAAGATGTGCCTGTTGTACAAGAGTTTCCCGATGTTTTTCCTGAGGAGTTACCAGGAATGCCACCTGACCGAGACATTGAGTTTCTTATTGATTTGATGCCCGTCATCGGACCCATAGCCAAGAGACCCTATAAGATGGATGTGGAGGAATTGAAAGAACTTAAGAAGCAACTCGAGGGAACAACTAGATAAAGGTTTTATTCGACCAAGTTCGTCTTCTTGGGGAGCACCCGTATTGTTTGTGGAGAAGAAGGATAAAAGTAAGAGGTTAGTTATGGATTATCGCTCGCTTAATGAGGTGACAATTAAGAACAAGTATCCTCTACCCAATATCAACGACCTATTCGACCAATTGAAGGGGGCGCGAGTATTCTCCAAAATTGATCTTCGATCAGGATATTTTCAGTTGAAAATTCGAGGACAAGACATACCCAAAACCGCATTCACCACAAGGTACGGCTTGTATGAATATACTGTGATGTCGTTTGGTTTAACCAATGCCCCAGCGTATTTCATGACTATGATGAACAAGGTCTTCATGGAATACTTGGACAAGTTTGTAGTTGTATTCATAGATGATATACTCATCTACTCCAAGGATGAGGCAGAGCATGAGAAGCATCTACGCTTAATCATGGAGAAGCTTAGAGAACACAAGTTGTATGCCAAGTTCAGCAAGTGTGAGTTCTGGTTAAATGAAGTTGGGTTCCTTGGTCACATAGTGTCAGCAAATGGAGTTGCCGTGGATCCGAGTAAAGTAGCATCCGTGATGGAATGGGAGTCACCTAAGAATGTGGGTGAAATCCGGAGTTTCTTAGGACTTGCAGGGTATTATCGAAGGTTCATCGAAAACTTCTCCAAGATAGCAAAGCCCATGACTGAGTTGTTGAAGAAGGAAAAGAAGTTTGCTTGGACCGATGCATGCGAAGCTAGTTTTCAAGAGTTGAAGAAACGCCTAGTGACCGCACCAGTTTTATGCCCGCGGACATTCGTAAGGATTTCCAAGTCTATTGCGACGCTTCTCGTCAAGGACTTGGTTGTGTGCTAATGCAAGAAGGAAAGGTAGTATCATATGCCTCACGTCAACCGAAAAATCATGAAAGGAATTATCCTACACATGACTTAGAATTAGCGTCTGTTGTGCATGCACTTAAAGTATGGAGGCATTATCTCATGGGAAAGCATTGTGATGTGTTCACGGATCACAAGAGTCCGAAATATATATTCACACGAAGGAGCTGAATATGAGGCAAAGGAGATGGTTAGAACTTATAAAGGATTATGACTTGAGTTTGCAATACCATCCTGGAAAGGCTAATGTTGTAGTCGACGCCTTAAGCCGTAAGGCCTATGTAAATGGACTCACTGACCGGAGAATTGCCAGGAGACTTGTGTAAACAATTTAAAGATCTTAGATTGGAGATAGTTCCAGAAGGATATTTAGCATCGATGGAGGTAAAGCCTACATTGCTAGACAGGATTAGAGAAGCCCAAAAGGAAGACAAGGAAATGGATGAAATAAGAGTAAACATGAGTAAAGATAAGGCAAAAGGATTTCACGAGGACGAACATGGAACACTATGGTTTGAAAAGCGTTTGTGTGTGCCCAATGACCCTGAAATTAGGAAGTTAATCTTCCAAGAGGCTCACGACTCGCCATACTCGATACATCCGGGTAACACAAAAATGTACATGGATGTGAAGGAAAGGTTTTGGTGGAGTAACCTGAAGGGAGAGATCGCTGAGTATATTGCCTTATGCGATGTATGCAACATAGTCAAAGCAGAACATCAAAAACCAGCAGGATTGTTACAACCGTTGCTCGTACTCGATTGGAAATGGGACAAGATAGGTATGGATTTTATCACAGGATTACCCAAGACTCGATCTGGATATGATTCTATATGGGTAGTGGTTGATCATTTAACAAAGGTGGCTCATTTCATACCTGTGAAAACCACATACACTAGCGCTAAGTTAGCTAAGACCTATATGTCCAGAATTGTATGCTTACATGGAGTTCCTAAAGGTATTGTTTCAGATAGAGGTACTCAATTCACATCAAAGTTTTGGCGCCAATTACATGAAACCTTAGGCACCAGACTTGAATTTAGTACGAGCGTTTCACCCAGCTGCATCGATGGTCGACGGAAAGGGTGAATCAAATCCTAGAGGATATGTTGAGGGCTTGTGCTCTAGATTATGGATCCAGTTGGGATGAGAATTTACCGTACGCAGAGTTCTCATATAATAATAGCTATCAATCAAGCATTGACATGGCTCCATTCGAGGCACTATATGGTAGGAAGTGCGTAACTCCATTACTATGGGATGGAGTAGGAGAGCGCAATTTGTTTGGGCTCGACATGATCAAAGAAGTCGAAGAAAAAGTCGGACTTATCCGTGATCGACCGAAAATAGCACAATCCGGACGAGAAGAGTTACGCCGATTCTAAGCGTAGGGAAGTAATTTATGAAATAGGAGACCGGGCATATCTCGTAGTTTCACCACTACGTGGAGTTAAAAGATTTGGAATCAAAGGAAAGTTAGCACCACGTTTTATAGGACCATACAAGATTCTAGCACGCAAAGGAGAAGTTGCATATCAGTTGGAATTGCCAGAAGTCCTATCAGCCGTCCACAATGTGTTCCATGTGTCACAATCGAAGAAGTGTCATCCGGAAATGACCGATACACCATTGAGAGATACGAGTTCGCTGGAGGAGGTTCAGTTGGAAAGCGATCTCACTTATGAGGAGAAGCCCGTTAAAATTCTAGAAACTGGCTGAAAGGTTTACTCGAACTAAGACCATTAAGTTTTGCAAAGTTCAATGGAACCACCATTCGGAGGGGAGAAGCTACGTGGGAACGTGAAGAAGATTTGAAGACAGAATACCCATACCTATTTGCTAGCCAACCTAAATCTCGAGGACGAGATTCTTCTTAGGGGGGTAGGTTTGTAACATCCCAAATTTTTACAATTAAGGATGTTAATAGTTGCATCATATCATCATGGCATACTATTTTAAAATTTGCATATTTGATTTCCAAATTACTCCATAATGATGCTTAGGGCTGAAATCTAAATAAATGATTTATTTTCGCAGACTTTTATCTGATTTTTGTTTACTCTTTTCAAATTTATAAAGCTCATAGGAGATAAGAAACAAATAAAAGAAAAGACAAAAGAAAAGGAACGATTGAATCACACTTACCAAACAGAGCCACCGTCCTCCGCGTACGCGCACGCGCGCGACCGATCGGCCAGGCCGGCCAGCTAGGCAGCGGAGACCAGCTCCCTATCTCTTCTTTTATTTTTATTTTTTTCCTCCAACGCTGACAGCTGGGCCCACGTATCATCTTCAACCTCCTGCACGAGTTCAACATCAATACGAGACTCAAACCGACTCGAAAATCCCAGAAAAATCGGCCCGATTCCGTTCAAATCCGTGCACCCTACTCCACGAAAACTCCTCCATATATACTCCCGCATCGGCCCCTCTCCGTTTTTCTAAAAATCGCAAACCCTAGATCACCAGAGAGCCCGTTCCGATCTCGCCGGAGTTTCGCCGTCGCGAACTTGAAGACGAGGTTCCAGGACCTCCCGCTCCGCCCTTCTCTGTCTAAGCTTCGCAGATTGCTCAACCTCATCCTCCTAATCTTTTTCCCCTTCCGCAGAACCACGAGAACACGCAGGCGAAGCCGCCGGAGTTTCGCCAGACTTCGCTGACTCCAGCCGGGAATAGCAGCTGCTCAGGACGACTACGATAAATTCCGTCGACGCACGCGGCACCACCAAGGAGAGGAGAACCCCGTCAAGGTCTTCGCCAAGCCGGAAAGCACCAGTACACCGTCGCCTTTCACGCCCGACCACCACGTTCATCTCCGTCTTCGTCCATCTGGTAACGCTCCGAGGACAGTAGCATAGCTGTATTCGTAGAACCAGTAGCAGTACGTTCTGCAACGTTTTTCCTTTTTCTTATTTCTACGATCGATCTAATCGATCAGATTCGTCATATGAGCTAGCTCCTACTCCAGCCAAAACTTTAGAATTTTATATCTTCAAATCTAGAGCTTCGTTTTAGATTTTGTTTTTTGCGTTGAATTCATAATCAAATCCTCTATTCACTGATATTAATTTTGCAAATTATAGAATTTTTGGTTTTATCAGTTAAAAATTGAACTTAGTATATTAGCATGTTACTCTCCGTCGTTCACGTGTCGCCGAAGCCAAGCCGAAGCCGAGCCAAGCTGAAGCCGAGCCGAGCCGCCAGCCGAAGTCCAGCCGAAGCTGAAGCCGAGGAGCGCCACAACCGTCAGATCAAGATCGGATGTTCCGAGACGCGCCACGTCCCTACGTAAAAACAACAAAATCTGAATACTTCCGAAAATCATAATTAAATAACCGTAACTCCGTTTTAATCGATTCTTTTTGCGTTAGTTTCAGAATTTAATTATCTACACCTTGAAGCTGGAATTTTAGAATTAAAAGTAACTAATTATCACGTTTGTAATATTGAATCTTAAACATATAATATAAATCTTATTTAATTATTTAATTAATACGTGTTGAAAATCAGTGTTGGGATGTTCCCTGCATGCTAGTCTTAATGCATGATGTTTTGGTCAAATTTAAAGTATTTTATCATTATATCATAATTGCATGCATGCATATAGTGTGAAACATTATTGTTGCATTGGTTATTCATTGAAATTATTTTACCTTTGCGATAGATTGTGCGGAGTGCGCGAGTGCTGCTGAGGAGGAATATTGCTTAGAGTGCTGTTCGGATCAAGGCAAGTTACACCTTTGTTCATGTGGTCCCAAGTTTTCTACTATGCATGTCTTTTTCCTTCAAATGATTAGTATGCATGTGTAGGATGTTTTGGTAGATTTTACTTGGTGAATATTTTGCAAGTCGCGTGATTTTTGTAGATTGCCATGAGTAGAGTTATACTTAGAAATAATTCCACTTGATATCCCGCCCATAGGAATGCCTAAATTTTTCTAAGTGCTATGCTTATGCTACGTAAATATCGAAAGGGGTTTGAAACAAGAAATTTTTCTAAGTACTTGAGCTCGTTTATGAGCGCAACTTTTCTCCCAAAATCCTCCTTCAAAATAAAACTAAGTTTTCTTCCGGGCGGAATGGTTTTGACGGGACAACGAGTGTGGAGATTGGTGGAGGACCGCCGCCCGGGATCAAAGAAGTCCGCCACGTTCCGGATGTCGAAGCTTCCGATGCAACCACAATACAATATGGGCTCTGTCTTGGCTAAGTACTTAGTGGGAAACCTCACCCGGGTACCGCCATTGGGAGGTATTTTGGGCACGGGCGGATCCGGAAGGTGGAGGGGCTACTAAGGAAAAGCTTCGTCGTGACCTCGTCCCGGCCTTAATGAAGATGAAGAATTTTGGCAAAAAGGCTTGGTTGTGAATTGTGGGTAAAGAGCGCAACCTCTCGAGAGTGTTAACCCGATCGATCAGCCGTGTCCACGGTAACGGGACAATTGTGAGCATCCGAAGGATGGAGCCTCGAAGGATTTCCTCTCTTTTTCAAAGGAATTTTCAAAACCCTATGGCGTGTGTAATATCGTTCATAGGTGGGTTTTTGGGGCCTTGGTGTGTAATATCCAAGTGCTCGGGACTTGGTGTGTCATATCCAAGTGTTAGGTTGATTTGGACACTTGGTGTGTAATATCCATGTGATCCACTCGGCCAATTTTATTTATCAAAATTTTGCAAAGTAGGGTAAAAGATTTTCTCTCTTTACTAAGTAAAAATTGGCTTTACGCAAATAAAACTCAAGCCTCCTCTTGTCTGCCTACATGTACATTTAGCCAATTTTCTCCTTCTTGGTGTAATTTGCCATACATTCAAAGTATTGACCAAATGTTTTTGGTCTGCACTCATGTGCGAATACGAAGGTTGAAGAAAGGTGCGCTAGGATCGCGGGTCTACACTCAATGAGCCTGTGGCGTTGATGGACTCAATTTATCTTAAGTTTTCCGTTGCTTTTATTTGAGCTAGCCTTGAGCTATGCAAAGTTGTAATAATTTAAACTCTGGATTTATTCGATTCGTGTAATAATGAAATTGTGTTTTACATGGTATTTCATCGACTGTGAGTGCTAGCTTATGATCCAGGGACTAGCATGTTAATCACAGGGACTTAGGATCCTACCCGATCCAAGGTCATT
>NW_025900140.1:0-12282 GCF_022539505.1 Lolium rigidum
GTGATGGGAAACGGCGGTGGGGATGGGAAAGCGGGATGTGCATGGTACAAAATAGGGGAGAGAAGGAGCGGGAGGGGCAAGCATAAGGGAAAATGAGTGAAGAACATGTCGGATGCGATCATACCAAGCACTAAAGCACCGGATCCCATCGAACTCCGGGTTAAGCGTGCTTGGGCGAGAGTAGTACTAGGATGGGTGACCTCTCGGAAGTCCTCGTGTTGCATCCCTCCTTTTTGCGTCACGCGGCAACATTCATGGTGAAGTTAGGGCGATATTTTTTTGCGGGCACTCGTGCTCGGCTATAGGTGATGGGAAACGGCGGTGGGGATGGGAAAGCGGGATGTCCATGGTACAAAATAGGGGAGAGAAGGAGCGGGAGGGGCAAGCATAAGGGAAAATGAGTGAAGAACATGTCGGATGCGATCATACGAGCACTAAAGCACCGGATCCCATCAGAACTCCGAAGTTAAGCGTGCTTGGGCGAGAGTAGTACTAGGATGGGTGACCTCCTGGGAAGTCCTCGTGTTGCATCTCTCCTTTTTGCGTCACGCGGCAACATTCATGGTGAAGTTAGGGCGATATTTTTTTGCGGGCACTCGTGCTCAGCTATAGGTGATTGGAAACGGCGGTGGGGATGGGAAAGCGGGATGTGCATCTAAAGGTATGATTGTTGCACCCCCATGGGGCTCTCACAGCGATTTCAGCTTCTCAACCGTCGGATCTTTTCACCCATGCATCTCAGCCGTTGATTTCTGGGCAGAATCCCACTAGGTAAAGCCATGCAACGGCCATGGTCTACCCGCCTGCAGCTGCGCTTGGGACCCACCTTCGGCCGGGTCCACTCATCAGTCACTCTGGGTAGTCACAGCTTAGGGACAACAAAGATCTCAGCCATCCACTTTTTACCGCAGCGGTATAAAAAGCAGCAACCAATGGAGCAAACCCTAGCCGCCCCTCCCCCAATCCCCGCACGCGTCGTCTCTCCCCAATCCCTAACGCTCAGCCGCCGCGCCGTCCCGACCCGCTGCCCCCCGCCTCTCCCAATCCCCTCTCGTTCCCACCCCCGTCTCCAACCGTGAAGAACATGGCAGCAGCGGCGGTGCCGACCACGCGCCTAGGCGACGGAGCCGAGCGCGCGCCTGGCGACAGCGGCGGCAAGCGTGCGCTGGGCGGCGAAGGCGAGCGCGAGCGCGCGCCTGGAGACGGCGGCGGCCAAGGCGCGCCCTGGCGACGGCGACGGCGAGCACACGACTGGAAACGGCGGCGGCAAGCGTGTGCCTAGGCGACGGCAGCGACTGCGGCGGCGACGGCGAGCGCGCGACTGGAGACGGCGCGCGTGGGCGATGCGGGAACGATGGCAGCGAAGGCGCGCCTGGACGTCGGCGCCGGCGAGCACGCCTGGATGCTGCGCAACTCCATCGCCGGCCGCCTCAAGCACCACGCTGGTGTCCACCCCAAGCACATCGCATCTGGTTATGTCCCTGCTGTTGTACAGGATACAACATCTTTTCTTCTTTCTCTTACCAACTTTTTTTGCTCATACTTCTATGCTTTAAATCGTTTGAGAAATCTAACAGTTTTTCTGTGGCTACTGTATAGATCTGCTCTAATACTGCTCAATTTCTCAGTTTTCAAATTGCTTCTGGTGAAGATTTGGTTAAGTGTAATCTTCAATCACTGTATTTGGAAATTGAATACTGCAAAGTTTGCTGCTCTACCTTTTCTTTTACGTTTTATCACCTTCTTCATACTCTTTACAATACCCATTATTCATCTTGGAAATGCCCATTTTTTTCATACGAGTCACTCGTCCATCCGCACCCAATAGCTCTAGGTGAAAGATAAAACGGTGTTGTTCTAAAGAGAGAAAATTTACCGATTATATGTGACACCTTCGTTCTCTAAAAATGGATTCAATGTATAATATGCATCTTGTGCTCAGAGGTCAAATATATTACTGCAATTTACCTGTAATGAGCTCAGGTATGTTAGCTTTGTAATGTCCATGCAGGTGTACTGGTGTATATCGATCTGAACCATGAATTTATGTTTATGGATGGAGGGTGAACGTGTAGTTAATATTTTCTATATGGTTTATTAGGTTCTTAATCAGGCTATCTTATTTTAAACAAAATATTAAAATTAGCAAGTTGAAAGAAAATAAGTCATTTTTACCTTGATAAAACTGCAATTGAAGAAGTACAATTATTGTTATTTGTATGAACAGCCAGCATGTACTGTGCAAATGTATTAGTTTTCTATTTGCTATTTTCTTGCTATTTATTTGAATATAGGATGGCATCTGCATGCTTTTGTCTCTGATTCCTTGTTCTTACCAGTACTCTTCAGCAATACAGTTGTTGTTATTTGTATGAACAGCCATCATGTAGAGTGCAAATGTATTAGTTTTGTATTTGCTATTTTTCCTTGCTCTTTATTTGAATATAGGGTGGAATTTGGATGCTTTTGTATTTGATTCCTTATTCTTAACAGTTGCCCTTCAGTTTCATTTCAGGTCATGGTTGTCTTACAATAATGTGGAGTGCTGCAAAAAACATGTCTTCGCTGCCTAGCACTTTGAATTTGTCCTCAAGGTATTCTTTCAACCCCTGTTGACCATAAACAGGGAAATTTGCAACCCTGTTTCGAATTGGAAAATCATCTTATTTATTATATATTCTATAGCAGATATGCTAAGTAATCTTGTCATATTTCAAAATTATTTTTGGCAAAAGAAGATAGTGAAACCACTGATCTGAAGTCACTTGCCAACATTGTTCAGGTGTGGTTCTTATGTGCTAGGCGCCCTAAACGATCCGTGAAGTAAGAAGCTTGTCCAGACATATTTGTGTCTTTCCAAATCAGTTGAAAATGAGTGACATTATTGTCCAACCATACAACTTCCTTTTAAATCGGAAGCGTCTCGAACTATATGCTGACTGTGTGGTTGTTACAGATTATATACGTGTTCTATTATTGTGGCTTTCGTGGCCATACTGATGATGGGATAATACCATTTCAGTTCCTGAGGTTGAACAAGACTTTCAAATGCTGCTGAATCCAAAAGTTGCTATCAGCTTCACCCCAAATCTTATTTGCACGGTAAACAGATATTTGGAGATAACTCCTGGTTCTGTACTTTACTGTCTGCTTCACTAGATGCATAATAAATTTGTTGAATGCAGTTGCTAAATCAATTTTGTATATGTATCTTTGTACTGAAATGTTGGATGCAATCTACCATGTTTGTTGAAATGGCACTGGATCAGTCGGTGATTTGTATCGACATCTCAAGTGTACATACTTTCGAGTAGATTAAAGATGCCAGATCCCTATTTCTTGCTCTCTAGCACTGTACATAGGCAATCTTGTGAAGGGAGCATCTGGCCAGGCTGTGTACAGCTTCAATTTGATGATGGGTCTGACTGAGAACACGGCGCTGCAATATCAGCCCCTGTTTCCTTGATATGTGGTGTGAATGGAAGAGTTGGAAGTAATTGCTATTTTTTGGTTAAGTTCAGGTAACACGGCGCTGCAGTATCAGCCCCTGTTTCCTTGATATGTGGTGTGAATGGAAGAGTTGGAAGTAATTGCTATTTTTTGGTTAAGTTCATATTTTATAGTGTTATAAATTCTGGACATAATTTTTTGCGTTATATTCAGATCCACTTAAGGTTGATTTCCTCACCCATTGAATTCACCTTTTATCCAATTGCTAATCGACCACCCACTGGTTTACAAAACAGTAAGCCTGAAAAGTCATCTGTTGGACAAGTGGTCATCGTCCGTCAAGACACACCCCTAGCTCAATTCTTATACTTGGTCTCCTTTTAGTCACGTACCTCAAAACGTAGTGCTTCTAGCCTTCTAGCAACCTTATTAACACTATGCCTTATTTGTGATCGATTGTCTTATGTAGATACACAAAAGGAATACAGCTGGAGATCCATGTCCGCCGATGCATTTACCCAGAGAAATAGAGAAGCAGAAAAAACCAAAGAGGTACAAGTGTGCACTAAGATACTCTCAATGCAATTATTTTTCTATCCTGTCTGTTGTCATGACAACCAACCAGAATGCCTTTCATAGTTTCATCGCCTTTACCTACCCAACATTTACATGTCCTACATAAACAATAGCATATATCTGAACTTTCTTGTGCCCCCTATTCTTGAGTTCTTGCTGTGGGATGTGTCAAACATCACAGGCTTACAGAAAAGTTACTATTTGTGCCTATCCAGTAGAGAGGCCATCCCTCATCTTATTAGGCTTGCTACCCACTTGAGTTGACCTACATAAGAACGGTGAGATATATGTATAAACTAGGTTCTTTATTTTGGTTTTATTTCTGTAACTCAGTGTTTACCAGTGAATTTCTTATAACTGACCAGTCGACTTTTTACAAATCCTTACCAAATGTGTTTCTCTGTCTTTGTTTACTTCCTTTATTGCTAAGGACACATAAAAATTATGCAAGCTTGATATACCCCCAAGCTGGCTAGCGATAAAAGTAGGACCATACCTCATTACATAATTTTCCTCTCATGCTTGCATGCTGGGTCACCTTTTAAGTGACGCTTACTGTTCAGTTTCTGATGCGGTTTCAGGTTTGTAGAGCTAAAGATTATCTGGTAAATACCATGAGTGATCAGAACTAAAGGGCCAAGTGGCCAACCCTATTTGTGCCAGGTATAATAGTTGTATAATACAACGTGCTTAATATATTCAGCCTATGCTTAATGTCTATGGAATTTATCTAATACATGTAAGATGCTTTTATTGGTATACAATGTAAAATGCTTGAAGTGTTTGCCTTCTTATGTACATTTAATAAGGTACAATAATTATGAAAGTGGATGTGAAAGTAATAATCTGTGAACTGTAGCTTTTGTGAGGATATTTATATACAACTATCTAGGTTTGTTCATGAATTTTAAGTTTGCAAGTTAGAATTACTCAGACCACAAATTCTAGGTATCTTTTCTCCCCAGGAACTTCTGGAAAAAAACTAACGCGTGATTGTTCTCAATAAATTTTAAACTGAAATCTATTCAAAGATTTAGTCTATTTGCTTAGAAAATCTATTCAATAAATGACCATTTCTTCTATTACATGAGTATATGCTTCCTTTGTTTCAAGTTTAAAGGATTCAACTATCATAACATTATGCAAGTTCACAATTTCTTATTGCATGCTACTTTCTATCGACAAACTACAAAGAGTGTTGCAGCCAGTTTGTTGACAGTTTTATTCTCTTTTGTCATGCTCGTGGCCATTTCCACCTTTTAATTGTGTAATTTGGTGCTCTGCCCAATCTTGATATTTCTTATGCTGGTCCGGTTATACATTGAAATAACTGCATATTACTCCCACTCTTTTAGAATGTTCAGATTTTGGAGTCGCAAAGACTCCATTCAAGAAATTTGTGAGTACAAAGCAAGAATTTGTGCTTAGCTTTTTCTCGCTGATTTATCATCTTTACATGTATGATTTGGGTTTAGTTTAGTTTGGTCCGGTGGTCAGCTGGGGCGGATGCCTGATTTTGATCTTCTCTGCAGCATTCGGATCCAATAGGGGTGGGACTCACCATGGAAGCTGTCAGGAAGTTGCTGGGCCGGAGTGCATCATGCCCGGCCAATAGGCGCCTCTGCGGCTAATGGGAATCATGATACAGATCCATCTGTTATTGTTCAACTATTAGTTGTTGAATTGTGGGATGATGCCTGCTGTTATGTTGGCTGCTCAGCTGATCGTTTGCTACCCGGTATGAGACTGCACTATGGAACCCATTTTTCTGTCCACAATAGATAGTCATGATTATTCAGAAAATTTTAAAGATAGGGATTAGGGCTTAGTGGAAAAAACAACTCTAAATGTTCAGTCGTGATCATACATGCCTTGCAGTATGGTTTCGGTCTTCTAGACAATATATTCTGTTAGTTAAATGCAGTTTTTTTAGTAGCCATTTTCCGTTTTTTTTAGTCCAACTTTAGGTATCCATCAGCAGACTGGTTAGGAACATGTACTGCATTGATTTCTTGCTTCTCTATTCAATCCAGTTTTTAGTATGCGACCTCACTTTTTCTGAATAATCATGATGCTGATTTCGTTGTTTGTATTAATATACATGACAGATTTAGCACATCCTTGCTATTTTTGTAAGGCGTTAAGGCAATCTAGAAAACTGAACAGACCACTTGCCAAATTTCTTGGCAACTGAGAAAAGATAAGAATACACAATCTTTATAATGCACTAAGGATAGCTAAAAATTTCAAAGCAACATGACATACTTCAAGAGAGAGAAACTGACAGAGAGGGAATTCTCTATCCAATTCAGTTTTTAATACACAGCTTCATGAACAATGCATGTATTTTCTATGTTTAACATCATGTATCTTTACAACTACATCTTATTTTTGTTGCAGTTAACCATGACAAGGCTATGAATATAGAGCAAGCCCAGTTCAGCGGTTATTTTTCACGTAAGAATCCAATTAGTGAGAAAGCCATTTATAGTCTCTTCTAAATCTGATTGCACTCATACATGACGAAACCTTCAGGTTTTGCTCTGTCTGTGTTGAAATTGTTATGATTTTTTATCTTCATCAGGCAAAAGGATGGAGTTCTATGATTCCTGGAGTGGGTAAATTGCTTCTGGTTCAGGTACATCTCAATCCGTACCTAAATATTTAGTTATTCAAGTCGCTTCAATGGCTTTAGCATGGTCATGCCTCTTTTTTCGTGGGCTGCTTTTATCCTTCCAGATTTGGCATGAAATTGACTATGGGAGAAGGATCCTGATGGCATTGCTCTCGCGGATTTCATTAACTCGATTTTACCAAACAACATCAAAATTATTTCTTTAGTAGATGGCCCAGCTTATATATATGTTTCTTTGTCCTTACTTCTGTGCTCTCGACATAGCCAGAGTGTTTGGTACTATAATATATTCCTCTATTTTCCTGGTTGTATATAAATGTTGAGAACTTCATTTGTAATTTCGTGTGCTTTGTCCTAATATCATTCTAATGACTTTGTTTTTTGAAACCTCACAAACGAATATCATTTTCACGTAACTTTTAGCCGTGTTATCCAAAGTTTGAACTGGTACGAGTTTCACGGGATCGTGCGCCAAGGCGCACATCTAAATCTAGTGGTACAAAATAGGGGAGAGAAGGAGCGGGAGGGGCAAGCATAAGGGAAAATGAGTGAAGAACATGTCGGATGCGATCATACCAGCACTAAAGCACCGGATCCCATTAGAACTCCGAAGTTAAGCGTGCTTGGGCGAGAGTAGTACTAGGATGGGTGACCTCTGGGAAGTTCTCGTGTTGCATCCCTCCTTTTTGCGTCACGCGGCAACATTCATGGTGAAGTTTGGGCGATATTTTTTTGCGGGCACTCGTGCTCGGCTATAGGTGATGGGAAACGACGGTGGGGATGGGAAAACGGGATGTGCATGGTACAAAATAGGGGAGAGAAGGAGCGGGAGGGGCAAGCATAAGGGAAAATGAGTGAAGAACATGTCGGATGCGATCATACCAGCACTAAAGCACCGGATCCCATCAGAACTCCGAAGTTAAGCGTGCTTGGGCGAGAGTAGACTAGGATGGGTGACCTCCTGGGAAGTCCTCGTGTTGCATCCTTCCTTTTAGCGTCACGCGGCAACATTCATGGTGAAGTTAGGGCGATATTTTTTGCGGGCACTCGTGCTCGGCTATAGGTGATGGGAAACGGCGGTGGGGATGGGAAAGCGGGATGTGCATGGTACAAAATAGGGGAGAGAAGGAGCGGGAGGGGCAAGCATAAGGGAAAATGAGTGAAGAACATGTCGGATGCGATCATACCAAAGACTAAAGCACCGGATCCCATCGTAACTCCGGGTTAAGCGTGCTTGGGCGAGAGTAGTACTAGGATGGGTGACCTCCTGGGAAGTCCTCGTGTTGCATCTCTCCTTTTTGCGTCACGCGGCAACATTCATGGTGAAGTTAGGGCGATATTTTTTTGCGGCACTCGTGCTCGGCTATAGGTGATGGGAAACGGCGGTGGGATGGGAAAGCGGGATGTGCATGGTACAAAATAGGGGAGAGAAGGAGCGGGAGGGGCAAGCATAAGGGAAAATGAGTGAAGAACATGTCGGATGCGATCATACCAAGCACTAAAGCACCGGATCCCATCGAACTCCGGGTTAAGCGTGCTTGGGCGAGAGTAGTACTAGGATGGGTGACCTCCGGGAAGTCCTCGTGTTGCATCCCTCCTTTTGCGCCACGCGGCAACATTCATGGTGAAGTTTGGGCGATATTTTTTGCGGGCACTCGTGCTCGGCTATAGGTGATGGGAAACGACGGCGGGGATGGGAAAGCGGGATGTGCATGGTACAAAATAGGGGAGAGAAGGAGCGGGAGGGGCAAGCATAAGGGAAAATGAGTGAAGAACATGTCGGATGCGATCATACCAAAGACTAAAGCACCGGATCCCATCGAACTCCGGTTAAGCGTGCTTGGGCGAGAGTAGACTAGGATGGGTGACCTCCTGGGAAGTCCTCGTGTTGCATCCTTCCATTTTGCGTCACGCGGCAACATTCATGGTGAAGTTAGGGCGATATTTTTTGCGGCACTCGTGCTCGGCTATAGGTGATGGGAAACGGCGGTGGGGATGGGAAAGCGGGATGTGCATGGTACAAAATAGGGGAGAGAAGGAGCGGGAGGGGCAAGCATAAGGGAAAATGAGTGAAGAACATGTCTGATGCGATCATACCAAAGACTAAAGCACCGGATCCCATCGAACTCCGAAGTTAAGCGTGCTTGGGCGAGAGTAGTACTAGGATGGGTGACCTCCGGGAAGTCCTCGTGTTGCATCCCTCCTTTTTGCGTCACGCGGCAACATTCATGGTGAAGTTAGGGCGATATTTTTTTGTGCACTCGTGCTCGGCTATAGGTGATGGGAAACGGCGCGGGATGGGAAAGCGGGATGTCCATGGTACAAAATAGGGGAGAGAAGGAGCGGGAGGGGCAAGCATAAGGGAAAATGAGTGAAGAACATGTCGGATGCGATCATACCAAGCACTAAAGCACCGGATCCCATCGAACTCCGGTTAAGCGTGCTTGGGCGAGAGTAGTACTAGGATGGGTGACCTCCTGGGAAGTCCTCGTGTTGCATCTCTCCTTTTGCGTCACGCGGCAACATTCATGGTGAAGTTAGGGCGATATTTTTTGCGGGCACTCGTGCTCGGCTATAGGTGATTGGAAACGGCGTGGGGATGGGAAAGCGGGATGTGCATGGTACAAAATAGGGAGAGAAGGAGCGGGAGGGGCAAGCATAAGGGAAAATGAGTGAAGAACATGTCGGATGCGATCATACCAAAGCACTAAAGCACCGGATCCCATCGTAACTCCGGTTAAGCGTGCTTGGGCGAGAGTAGTACTAGGATGGGTGACCTCCGGGAAGTCCTCGTGTTGCATCCCTCCTTTTGCGTCACGCGGCAACATTCATGGTGAAGTTTGGGCGATATTTTTTGCGGCACTCGTGCTCGGCTATAGGTGATGGGAAACGGCGTGGGATGGGAAAACGGGATGTGCATGGTACAAAATAGGGGAGAGAAGGAGCGGGAGGGGCAAGCATAAGGGAAAATGAGTGAAGAACATGTCGGATGCGATCATACCAAAGCACTAAAGCACCTGGATCCCACTCGAACTCCGAAGTTAAGCGTGCTTGGGCGAGAGTAGTACTAGGATGGGTGACCTCCTGGGAAGTCCTCGTGTTGCATCCCTCCTTTTAGCGTCACGCGGCAACATTCATGGTGAAGTTAGGGCGATATTTTTTTGCGGGCACTCGTGCTCGGCTATAGGTGATGGGAAACGGCGTGGGGATGGGAAAGCGGGATGTGCATGGTACAAAATAGGGAGAGAAGGAGCGGGAGGGGCAAGCATAAGGGAAAATGAGTGAAGAACATGTCGGATGCGATCATACCAAGCACTAAAGCACCGGATCCCATCGTAACTCCGGTTAAGCGTGCTTGGGCGAGAGTAGTACTAGGATGGGTGACCTCTGGGAAGTCCTCGTGTTGCATCCCTCCTTTTTGCGTCACGCGGCAACATTCATGGTGAAGTTAGGGCGATATTTTTTGCGGGCACTCGTGCTCGGCTATAGGTGATGGGAAAGCGGGGTGGGGATGGGAAAGCGGGATGTGCATGGTACAAAATAGGGAGAGAAGGAGCGGGAGGGGCAAGCATAAGGGAAAATGAGTGAAGAACATGTCGGATGCGATCATACCAAAGCACTAAAGCACCGGATCCCATCGAACTCCGAAGTTAAGCGTGCTTGGGCGAGAGTAGTACTAGGATGGGTGACCTCCTGGAAGTCCTCGTGTTGCATCCCTCCTTTATGCGCCACGCGGCAACATTCATGGTGAAGTTAGGGCGATATTTTTTGCGGGCACTCGTGCTCGGCTATAGGTGATGGGAAACGGCGGTGGGGATGGGAAAGCGGGATGTGCATGGTACAAAATAGGGGAGAGAAGGAGCGGAGGGGCAAGCATAAGGGAAAATGAGTGAAGAACATGTCGGATGCGATCATACCAGCCCTAAAGCACCGGATCCCATCGGAACTCCGGTTAAGCGTGCTTGGGCGAGAGTAGTACTAGGATGGGTGACCTCCTGGGAAGTCCTCGTGTTGCATCCCTCCTTTTAGCGCCACGCGGCAACATTCATGGTGAAGTTAGGGCGATATTTTTTTGCGGCACTCGTGCTCGGCCATAGGTGATGGGAAACGGCGGTGGGGATGGGAAAGCGGGATGTGCATGGTACAAAATAGGGGAGAGAAGGAGCGGAGGGGCAAGCATAAGGGAAAATGAGTGAAGAACATGTCTGGATGCGATCATACCAACGACTAAAGCACCGGATCCCATCGAACTCCGAGTTAAGCGTGCTTGGGCGAGAGTAGTACTAGGATGGGTGACCTCCGGGAAGTCCTCGTGTTGCATCCCTCCTTTTGCGTCACGCGGCAACATTCATGGTGAAGTTAGGGCGATATTTTTTTGCGTGCACTCGTGCTCGGCTATAGGTGATGGGAAACGGCGGTGGGGATGGGAAAGCGGGATGTGCATGGTACAAAATAGGGAGAGAAGGAGCGGGAGGGGCAAGCATAAGGGAAAATGAGTGAAGAACATGTCTGATGCGATCATACCAAGCACTAAAGCACTCGGATCCCATCGTAACTCCGGGTTAAGCGTGCTTGGGCGAGAGTAGTACTAGGATGGGTGACCTCCTGGAAGTCCTCGTGTTGCATCCCTCCTTTTGCGTCACGCGGCAACATTCATGGTGAAGTTAGGGCGATATTTTTTGCGGCACTCGTGCTCGGCTATAGGTGATGGGAAACGGCGTGGGGATGGGAAAGCGGGATGTGCATGGTACAAAATAGGGGAGAGAAGGAGCGGGAGGGGCAAGCATAAGGGAAAATGAGTGAAGAACATGTCGGATGCGATCATACCAAGCACTAAAGCACCGGATCCCATCAGAACTCCGAAGTTAAGCGTGCTTGGGCGAGAGTAGTACTAGGATGGGTGACCTCCTGGGAAGTCCTCGTGTTGCATCCTTCCTTTTTACGTCACGCGGCAACATTCATGGTGAAGTTAGGGCGATATTTTTTTACGGGCACTCGTGCTCGGCTATAGGTGATGGGAAACGGCGGTGGGGATGGGAAAGCGGGATGTGCATGGTACAAAATAGGGGAGAGAAGGAGCTGGAGGGGCAAGCATAAGGGAAAATGAGTGAAGAACATGTCGGATGCGATCATACCAGCACTAAAGCACCGGATCCCATCCGTGCTTGGGCGAGAGTAGTACTAGGATGGGTGACCTCCTGGGAAGTCCTCGTGTTGCATCCCTCCTTTTTGCGTCACGCGGCAACATTCATGGTGAAGTTAGGGCGATATTTTTTTTGCGGGCACTCGTGCTCGGCTATAGGTGATGGGAAACGGCGGTGGGGATGGGAAAGCGGGATGTGCATGGTACAAAATAGGGGAGAGGAGGAGCGGGAGGGGCAAGCATAAGGGAAAATGAGTGAAGAACATGTCGGATGCGATCATACCAGCACTAAAGCACCGGATCCCATCAGAACTCCGAAGTTAAGCGTGCTTGGGCGAGAGTAGTACTAGGATGGGTGACCTCCGGGAAGTCCTCGTGTTGCATCCCTCCTTTTTGCGTCACGCGGCAACATTCATGGTGAAGTTAGGGCGATATTTTTTGCGGGCACTCGTGCTCCAGCTATAGGTGATGGGAAACG
>NW_025900141.1:0-44506 GCF_022539505.1 Lolium rigidum
GGTTAGGCCCATGGGCGACGAAAAATACCCCTTAGCGGACGATTTTGAGACGTTGTCTATCAGAACTTTTCTTGTAGTGTGTACTTGCTGCACACTTCTTTTGGCCACGTATGCGTCGAGATGTTGAGAGATTTGTGGCACGCTGCACTACATGTCAAAAAGCTAAGTCTCGACTTAATCCACATGGTTTATATATGCCTCTTCCTGTTCCTAATGTACCTTGGGAGGATATTTCTATGGATTTCGTTTTGGGATTGCCTCGTACACGTAGGGGGAGGGATAGTATCTTTGTTGTTGTGGATAGGTTTTCTAAGATGGCACACTTTATTCCATGTCACAAAACCGATGATGCTACACATGTTGCCGATTTGTTCTTTCGAGAAATTGTGCGTTTACATGGTGTGCCAAATACTATTGTTTCGATCGTGATACTAAGTTTCTTAGCCACTTTTGGAGATGTTTATGGGCTAAGTTGGGGACTAAATTGCTGTTTAGTACTACATGTCATCCCCAAACTGATGGACAAACTGAAGTAGTAAATAGAACTTTGTCTACTATGCTCGCGGTCTGTTTCGAAGAAGAACTTAAAATTGTGGGAAGAATGTTTACCTCATGTTGAATTTGCTTACAATCGCTCGCTGCATTCTACCACTAAGATGTGCCCATTTGAGATTGTTTATGGTTTTGTACCACGTTCACCTATTGATTTGTTGCCTTTACCATCTTCTGTGCAAAATAATTTGGATGCTACAGACCGCGCTGAATTGATACTAAAATTGCATGAGACTACTAAAGACAACATAGCACGCATGAATGCTAAGTATAAAATTGCTGGGGATAGAGGAAGAAAACATGTTGTGTTTGATGTTGGTGATCTTGTTTGGTTGCATTTGCGCAAAGATCGTTTTCCTGAATTACGCAAGTCTAAACTAATGCCACGCGCTGCTGGTCCTTTTAAGGTGGTAGAGAAAATAAATGATAATGCATATAAACTTGAGCTTCCTGCAGAATTGGGTCCGGTTAGTCCTACATTTAACATTGCAGATTTGAAGCCTTACTTTGGTGAAGAAGAGGAGCTTTCGTCGAGGACGACTTCAATTCAAGAAGGGGGGCGTGATGAGGACATCCCATCTCTTGATACAACCGCTGTACCTACAGCGACACAAATACAAGGACCAATCACTCGAGCTCGTGCCAAACAACTTAACTATCAGGTACTTTCGTTTCTTGGAAATATTCATCACATACATGAGAATATGATGCTGCCTAAATCAGATATGTTTGTTACTCTTAGGAATGATGGACCAAGCATGGATGAGGAGGACAAGCATTGGAGCATGATCACGCATGGAGGAGATGGCAGCAAGCATTTGAGGATTGAAGATGACGCCGCAAGTGGAGATTTTAGAACTTTGAAGCCACCATAAGAGGAGATGAAGACATGGACGAAATATAGAGTTTTCCACTTCATAATTTCGTCCATACCATATTATGGTGCTGCGTCACCTTTAGTTTTGGGCCAGGCTCATGTCATTTTCGCAGGAATTAAGTCAGCCACTTTTTAGAGTCCGTATTGAAAGGGGAAAGGCCTTCTAGGGTTTGGTTCGGCCACCATACGTATGGCTGGCCGAAACCCCACCTTTTCCTCCTTTAAATACCCCCATAGCCGTCACGTTTAGACTCGAATTTTGATTAGATTAAAAGTTAGCCATCGCTGGAACTGTCGTGTACTTCTTTTGAGGCCAACGCCCAGAACAAGACCGACTATTTGGAATCCCACCTTTTTTTTCAATAAAGCTTTCATCTATATCCGCAATATTCTGATTGCAATATTAGTTCTTACTTGTTCTCGATTTCAGGTAGGAATTAAGACCCTCGTCGGTCGTGTCGATCGTGCATCCGCAAGATCAGTAACTCCCGGAGATTGTCCTAGCGATTGCATTGGCGCACGAGCTTTGCACGTGTAGTCGGATCGTCAAGCACGAACTCCACCAACAAATCGACGCTATCATATTCTCATCGAAAGATCAGCCACCTTTGCCCTATCAATTGTCGTTGCCACCCAAGCCCATCGTCGAGAGACACCTTATCGCCAACGAACATAGAAAATTGGCGGTTTTTGTGTGTATCTTATATATACAGGTGTGAAATACATAATGTTATTTTTTCAAGCCGTAGCAACGCACGGGCATTCAACTAGTAAGTCTTAATCTAGTTTTATGATAACTACGAGCATACCAAATACAGTTTCCAGTCTTAGTAAGCGATGTATATGGGAATGTTTTGGCTCATACGTGTAGATGCATCTATTATGAAAAATGTATTTTAAATTTATTCAAAATATTTAAAATTTTCGAAATAAAATCCTGAATGTGCATCCTCCTATTCTATGTTAGCTCACAAAAGTTTGGCACGAAAAAATATTTTGTGTGCACTATGTAAAAAAGAAAAAAAAGTCTCGTTAAAAGCTATTTTGAAGCGTCGACAATTGTTTTCTTTTACACTGTTCACAAAATATAATATTTTATGTGAAACTTCATGCGCGAACATAGAATGTTTGGATGTAGACCCTGATATTTTTTCAGAATTTTTAGATATTTTAAAATATGATTTTGAATAGTAGGTACATCTACATCTATGAGCCAAAGTAAATTTCCCATGTATATGTGCCATGTGCATCTACTCCTTCCGTCTATAAATAAGTGATGCAACTTATTTTTAAACAGAGAAAGTACTATATATTTGCATTTGTATGTATTCAAAAATAAAACAGAAAGCACCAGATTTACTGTTTGTTTTTTTATGGGCGAACTCTATACATCGACCATGTTGGTGTTTATACCGCTGCATACTCCCAGTGGCTGCATGGGACTCGACCTTAGATTGCAAATCTGTTTTTCCATCTAGGATTTTCGATTTTCTGTCCGGTTTCTTTTGTATTTTCTCCCGGTTGTTACGGTTTGCTATATGGTATTTATGTTAAAAAAATGCTTTTGAAAATATTAAATTTAAAAAAATTCAAATTTTGTAAAATGTTTGGATTTTAAAAAAGGAAAACGGTAGGCGAAACCCCTACTATTTGTTTTTCTTCAAACAATAGGAATCAAAATATGGGTCCCTAGTGACCTGAACATGGGTGGTAGGCTGTACATCCACATTCCTAACAAAGTTTAGCTAGACTCGCTTATAACAAATGTTCATATTAAAAAAAATGCTCATATTCGAAAATCATTCAAATCTTGAAAAAGTTTAGATATTCAAATTTGTTGAAAATTCAAAAACTATTCAAATATTTAGATTAGAAAATATGTTGAAATTCGAAAATTGTTCACATTATTTTAAACCTTTATTTTTTTGAAATTTTAAATTGTTCAAACTATTCAAATTTGAAAATTTGTTGAAATAAAAAAAAACAGATTCAAAGTCATTGAAAATTAATAAAAGTTCATATTTAAAATTTGTTGCAATTCAAAAATTATTCAGAATGTTTAGATACGAGGGAAAACAAAAATTGAAACAATAAGAAGTTAAACACTTAAACGAGAGAAAATGTATTGAGTTGGCCGAACACATCGGCATGGGGTGGGCGACATATCGTAGTGATTGATTAGGTTGGCATGGAAAAACCTACTTATCGCTCGTGTGCGTGCGGGGCCTGGTGGCCACTTGGGCTGATGCCCATTTAACGTAGTGTTGTTGGCATTTTCCAATTTTGGGACCAGTTCATGGGTGTTTTTTTATTTCTTCGGGTCTTCAAGATTCTTCGGTTTTGTGGGTTTTTATGTTTTTTCGTTTTCTCTCTTTTTTCTCTACTCTTTTGATTGAATTTTTTGAAAAAAATGTTTAATGAACATTTTTTAATATAGGAACAATTTTTAATTTGAACAATTTTCTCATTTGTTTTTTTATAATTTGAACATTTTTTAATTCCAAGCAAATTTCAAATTCAAACATTTTTTGATATTGAACAATTCTCAAAATTTCAACAATTTTAAAGTTCGAACAAATTTTAAATTCAAACATTTTTTGAAACAAACAATTTTAATTTTGAATCGTTTGTCATATTTTGAATAGTTTTAAATTTCAAACAATTTTATTTGAATAAATTTTCAAATTTGTCTATTTTTTAAAATTTGCAAGTTGCTGAAAGAACAAATTAAAAACAAAATGACAGAAAAAGGAAAAAAAGTAGAAAGCTAAAGAAATAATCTATTACTTGGGTCGGCTTAACAGGTACGCGAGGGACGCGGAGGCGGGCGGGTGCCCTTTGCTCTCACACTGGTTGGCGGGAGCGCCTAAACCGTGCCTACCAGCGCGCGCGAGGGAATGACCGCGAGCGGGCGATCCTGGGTGGGCCGGTCCAATATCTTGTTCGCAAACTTGGATGTAGCCAACTGGTTTCAACTCTTGTCCGAGGAGACCCGAGCTCGAACACCAGCCATTTGGAGGATTCGCAGCCATTCTTTCAAATTTAAGAAAAATTTGAATTTGAGCAAAATATGCATTTTTTTTAATATGAGAAAATTTTGAATTCGAAGAAATCTCGAATCTGAGCAAAATTTGAATTCGAGCAGTATTTCGAATCTGAGCAAAATTTGAATTCGAACAATTTTCAAATCTGAGCAAAATTTGAATTCGAACAACTTTCGAATTTGAGTAAAATTTGAATTCGAATAGTTTTTCAAATCTAAGCAAAATTGAATTAGAACAGTTCTTAAAACCGTTAGAAAACCGAACAGACAGGCCAAAACCACACAAAACCTGACTAGAACCTTCTAGAATATTCCTAAAACCGGAAAAAATTGAAACATATACACCACCCGGTCGCTTCTGTGTCTAACGGGCTGCGGCCCAAAAATGTTCGCTCCCTTAGCGATGCCTATTAACCCGCGCCAATAAGCGATAAATAGGGATTGGCCTGGTTGGTCATTTTGTAAATTTTGGCGCCGCGTGGCCCAGCCACATGGGCTGCGCCTCGCGTGTCCGGTTCAACCGACTCTTCGCTGGGCTTACTTTTTTTTTTGAGAAGTCGCTGGGCTTACTTGAACAGAGTATTCGGTAGTCCGACTATTCACTGGGCCATCCTATCTCACGGAGCTCTGCGCCGTTCGTGTCGGCGGCGGCGGCGGCGGCGGGTGGGCGTGACGGCGATGCCGCGGCCGACTCCCAGCTTCTGCGAATGCTGCTCCGGAGGAGAACCTCTACGCGCCAAATGGTACCGCATCGTTCCTCTCGCTTCACTCGCATGAACCCTAGAAACATGGGTCTAGAATCTAGATCTATTGCTTCCCATCGTTCATCTCGGGTGATTACTGGATTAGGTTGTTAGTGATTCGCGCGCATCTACTGCTAGCAATTCAACCACTATAGTTTGTTTGTTGGCATTTTTCGGGATCTGAGGGATTCATTTCGTTTTAAGCATTCCATAAGCTGGAATAATACTGGAAACTCCATTGATGACCAGTTTCGCGCTATGTCGTTCCAATTCCTGAATGATCATCCCTTGGGATGCTTCACACTTGTGTGGACGCAAAGACACGTCTGAGGAGTTGAGGTTGCTTTGTTAGTCGGCTCAATGGTTGGGGAACTCTTCTTAATTCAGTGCGCTCTTTCAGTTTTCGGTTTGATTTCCAAACTGTTAAGTACTGTCAGCATTTGGTTGAATTTGATACCGCAATCAAATGCTTGCAGTACTTCAAATGTGGGTCCGTTTGTACCTATTTCTAGTTTGAAGTAGGGCAGTGTACTCAATTGCTTCCTTGTTGTGAGGTATACTCCAGTGATGACTTATTTCGCCTCATATATCGTTCCAATTCCTGAAAGCACATCCATGGGATGCTGCACAATATGTGGAGCAGAAGGGACATCTGAGGAGTTTAATTCATTTTTTTTTTCTCGCTTGCTTTGTTGACAAACTTTTTTCTGTGTTCTCTTGAGACTTTTGTTTGATTCTCAAACTATTTCATGTTGCCAGCAATTGGTTGAATTTGATGCCGAAAGTGAAAATGTTTAAAGCTTCAAATGGTTCCTTTTTCAAGATTTCTTGCTTGAAATGGTGCAATGTACCAATCTGCTTCCTTGAGGTGTGGGGAATTTGGTTTGATTCTAATATTTCCATGATACACTTTTTTGAATTTGATACCGACAAGCTAACATGGGTGTAGCTTCAAATTTGATTTTTTTTTTTAATTTCTGGTTTGGGTTTTGGTTAATTTCTGGGTGGTGACATAACTTACTGGGGAAGTTTCAAACATTTCATTAGCAATATGACTTGACAAGCCAAATCATGAATTACAGACACACTAGGTATTGGCTGTGTTGGTCCAACTGGTACAAACTCTAGGCGTTCACTCTCAGAACTGCACTGCTCAATGGTTGGGGAACTCTTCTTAATTCAGTGCGCTCTTTCAGCTTTCGGTTTGATTTCCAAACTGTTAAGTACTGTCAGCATTTGGTTGAATTTGATACCGCAAGCAAATGCTTGCAGTACTTCAAATGTGGTTCCGTTTGTACCTATTTCTAGTTTGAAGTAGTGCAGCGTACTCAATTGCTTCCTTGTTGTGAGGTATACTCCAGTGATGACTTATTTAACTTCGTATATCGTTCCAATTCCTGAAAGCGCATCCATGGGATGCTGCACAATATGTGGAGCAGAAGGGACATCTGAGGAGTTCAAATTCAATTTTTTCTCGCTTGCTTTCTTGACAACCTTTTCTTTTTGGTGTTCTCTTGAGACTTTTGTTTGATTCTCAAACTATTTCATGTTGCCAATAATTGGTTAAATTTGACGCCAAAAGTGAACTTGTTTAGAGCTTCAAATGGTTCCTTTTTTCAAGATTTCTTGCTTGAAATGGTGCAATGTACCAATCTGCTTCCTTGAGGTGTGGGGAATTTGGTTTGATTCTAATATTTTCCATGATGTTTGACACTTTTTAAAATTTGATACCGACAAGCTAACTTGTGTGTAGCTTCAAATTTGATTATTTTTTAAAAAAATTCTGGTTTGGGTTTTGGTTAATTTCTAGGTGGTGACATAACTTACTGGGGAACTTTCAAACATTTCATTAGCAATACGACTTGATGAGCCAAATCATGAATTACAGACACACTAGGTGTTGGCTGTGTTGGTCCAACTGGTACAAACTCTAGGCGTTCACTCTCAGAACTGCACTGCTCAATGGTTGGGGAACTCTTCTTAATTCAGTGCGCTCTTTCAGCTTTCGGTTTGATTTCCAAACTGTTGAATACTGTCAGCATTTGGTTGAATTTGATACCGCAAGCAAATACTTGGAGTACTTCAAATGTTGTTCCATTTGTACCTATTTCTAGTTTGAAGTAGTGCAGCGTACTCAATTGCTTCCTTGCTGTGAGGTATACTCCAGTGATGACTTATTTAACCTCGTATATCGTTCCAATTGCTGAAAGCACATCCATGGGATGCTGCACAATATGTGGAGCAGAAGGGACATCTGAGGAGTTTAATTCATTTTTTTCTCGCTTGCTTTCTTGACAACCTTTTCTTTTTGGTGTTCTCTTGAGATTTCTGTTGTATTTTCAAACTATTTCATGTTGCCGACTATTGGTTAAAATTTGACGCCGAAAGTGAAAATGTTTAAAGCTTCAAATGGTTCCTTTTTCAAGATTTCTTGCTTGAAATGGTGCAATGTACCAATCTGCTTCCTTGAGGTGTGGGGAATTTGGTTTGATTCTAATATTTTCCATGATGTTTGACACTTTTTAAAATTTGATACCGACAAGCTAACATGTGTGTAGCTTCAAATTTGACTTTTTTTTTTTTTAAATTTCTGGTTTGGGTTTTGGTTAATTTCTGGGTGGTGACATAACTTACTGGGGAACTTTCAAACAATTCATTAGCAATACGACTTGACGAGCCAAATCATGAATTACAGACCATAGTTGCAGGGTTCGGGTTCGGTGCCGCGTTCCGCGACCCCGGGTCGATCGACCCGGATCGAGGATCGGGAACGACAGCGGGTCGACGTGATTCGCGGCCGGGTCACGATCCCGTTCGGTCTGTGCTGACCCCCAGGGCCGGTCCTAGGGGGGAGGCGGCGGGAGGGGCGGCCGCCCAGGGCCCTGGACACCAGGGGGGCCGAATTGGTTGTCGCATCTGCAGGGGTGGACCGGAGAGCTCTGTGGCGGCGACATTAGACCAGGTCTGGAGCTTTTCTTTCGTACGGCTTAGGAAGACGAACGCCGAAGCGTTACCTCTTCAGCATGTTATAGTAGGCTAGGATTTGGGCCTTTTTCCTTTAGCTGGACCTTTTCTCTATTGGCTTAGCAGTATATACGAGGGAATAAAGTGTGTTCTGGCCCGTAAGCTAGACCATGACCACGAGACCTATCTAGCAAAAAACATTTATCGATCCAGGGTCATCGATCCAAACCAAAGTGGATCGCGATCCACGATCCAACTTGGCGCACCAGAGATGTATACCCTGGACCGATCCTTGATCGCTAGCATGTCGAACCTCGTTCCCCGATCCCGTTCCTCGATCCGGGCGATCCGGTTCGCTGGCAACTATGTTACAGACACACTAGGTATTGGCTGTGTTGGTCCAACTGGTACAAACTCTAGGCGTTCACTCCCAGAACTGCACTGCTCAATTGTTGGGGAACTCTTCTTAATTCAGTGCGCTCTTTCAGTTTTCGGTTTGATTTCCAAACTGTTAAGTACACACAAAAAAAAGCAAGGAAAGAAACAATGAAGTGCAGAAACTGAGATGTCTCTAAACAAAGGGGTAAGTTAAACGAACGAATTGATAACTAACTCATGTGGCACGTAGCTTCTGTGAAATAGACACTTCTGTTTACCAAACCATGTGTTTGTAAATGAACCCTATACAAGCAGTCAAAAAGGTCATACCTTTGCAAGGTCTGATTGAAAGGACCCATGTTGTGCAATCCTCTTTCCAAATGCCGTCCTACTTAAGGCCCTCTCAACCATCATATCCATGCCACGTTCTGCTGCTCCTATTAGTCTCATGCAATGATGTAATCTTCCAGGACCTAGTCTTCCCTGCCAAGCATTGATACCGCAAGCAAATGCTTGCAGTACTTCAAATGTGGTTACGTTTGTACCTATTTCTAGTTTGAAGTAGTGCAGCGTACTCAATTGCTTCCTTGTTGTGAGGTATACTCCAGTGATGACTTATTTAACCTCGCATATCGTTCCAATTCCTGAAAGCGCATCCATGGGATGCTGCACAATATGTGGAGCAGAAGGGACATCTGAGGAGTTTAATTCATTTTTTTTCTCGCTTGCTTTCTTGACAACCTTTTCTTTTTGGTGTTCTCTTGAGACTTGTTCGATTCTGAAACTATTTCATGTTGCTAACAATTGGTTAAAATTTGACGCCGAAAGTGAAAATGTTTAAAGCTTCAAATGGTTCCTTTTCAAGATTTATTGCTTGAAATGGTGCAATGTACCAATCTGCTTCCTTGAGGTGTGGGGAATTTGGTTTGATTCTAATATTTTCCATGATGTTTGACACTTTTTTGAATTTGATACCGACAAGCTAACATGTGTGTAGCTTCAAATTTGATTTTTTTTTAATTTCTGGTTTGGGTTTTGGTTAATTTCTGGGTGGTGACATAACTTACTGGGGAACTTTCAAACATTTCATTAGCAATACGACTTGACGAGCCAAATCATGAATTACAAACACACTAGGTAGGCTGTGTTGGTCCATCTGGTACAAACTCTAGGCATTTACTCACAGAACTGCACAGCTCAATTGTTGGGGAACTCTTCTTAATTCAGTGTGCTCTTTCAGTTTTCGGTTTGATTTCCAAACTGCTAAGTACTGTCAGATTTGGTTGAATTTGATACTGCAAGAAAGTACTTTCAGGACTTCAAATGTGCTTCCGTCTGTACCTATTTCTAGTTTGAAATAGTGCAGTGTATTCAATTGCTTCCTTGTTGTGAGGTATACTCCAGTGATGACTTACTTCATCTCGCATATTGTTCCAAATCCTGAAAGCACATCCATAGGATGCTGCACATTATGTGGAGCAGAGGGGACATCTGAGGAGTTTAATTCATTTTTTTTCTCGCTTGCTTTCTCGACACCTTTTTTTCCGGTGTTCTCTTGTGCCTTCTGTTTGATTCTCAAACTATTTCTTGTTGCCGGCAATTGGTTGAATTTGACGCCAAAAGTGAACATGTTTAGAGGTTCAAATGGTTCCTTTTTCAAGATTTATTGCTTGAAATGGTGCAATGTACCAATATGCTTCCTTGAGGTGTGGAGAATTTGTTTTGATTCTAATATTTTCCATGATGTTTGACACTTTTTTTAATTTGATACAGACAAGCTAACATGTGTGTAGCTTTAAATTTGATTATTTTTTCAAAATTTCTTGTTTGGTTTTTGGTTAATTTCTGGGTGGTGACGTAACTTACTGGGGAACTTTCAAACATTTCATGAGCAATACGACTTGATGAGCCAAATCATGAATTACAGACACACTAGGTATTGGCAGTGTTGGTCCAACTGTGAGTTCACTCACAGAACTGCACTGCATCTCTAAATCTAATGATATTTACTCATCTGTTCTGTTGAGTTAAGTTCTAACAAGCTCTTGTTCAGGTTTGGAAAAAGCAACGCTGGGTATTACCATGTGTGGTCCATTGTAGACTTCAACTCATCATCTGCTCTGCACTTTATGATAATCCCAATAGAAGCATTTTCTTCTCTCCAGAGTTAGTGACCCAGTTTCTGTTAAGCTCCCAAAGCATTCTTTCAGTTGAGATGCCATCTCAGATGACACATAGATGATTGGTGGCCCTGATGCTTGAATAGCCAAGCAATATTTGAGGGTCCAGTTTTGTGCATGGTGAGATTGAGACCATCAACATTGTCCTCCAGCAGGCAGGTCCATTCGTGTGACCTACGCTAGATGAGAAACTGCCGATAAAGACAGGGGAAACATGCTGACAGGGTAAGTCAGCATATGTTGCCTGCAAAGCTTGTGCGGTGTGAAGGTCAAGCATGAAGCCAGGAGTGGAATGTGCTTGCAAGCAGGTTCAGCGAGCCCACGCGAAATTGTTTCTGGGTCTGTTATCTCTCAGCAGCAGGGTAGTAAGCAGCCCCAGCCTGGCATCATTGAAGGCCAACAGCAGTCTTGGCTATCTTTATATACTAGTATAACATTGCTGTTCTCCACCTCACATGCCAATCCCAGTCACATTGTTCAGCGGTTTCTCAGTAAGTGCATCTGTTTCTGGTTAGTCTGGTTATAGATTTTCGCAAGGAAGAACTCACTATAATATGCTCATAGTTACTAAACTTCCTTAGTTTAGCAGGACTTGAAGATTTGTGCCCATCAATAACGGCATTCCAGAGTGCAACCATTAAGATTGCCTTCGATTTAAGAAAGCAGTTTGGAAAGCCACAAGAATCCATGCCACTTTTACAAATTTGACATCTGATCTACTAAAAAGGATTTCATTTTGCGACATGACTGTTCCAAAGGTAACATCATGGTGCTTTATATCATAGTCTATTTTAAGCTGTTCTTTTGGGTTACTAATTCCATCCGACGTTGTACCTTTCCTATAGCCCCTTTGTTTATTTGATTGACTGAAAGTTCTAAAAAGGCTAAATAATGTCTTGATAGTGATGTGAGTGTTTCTTATCTCTACTACTTATAAAGACACGAACTTGCGTGGGAAAATAAGATCTCAACCGTCCACATGACTTGATCTAAGGGACATAGACGCTCCATTCTCCCCACCCTTTCTTTTCTCAACTGCAGTCCGCTTACAGTGCCGCATTGTGACGCCCCGGAACCGGTACCCTGGGGATCCCAGCGAACCCGCTGAAATCCGCACGGTATCGATTCCGACACGCCCTCCGACACGACGTGCGCGACGAATCACACACGTGATGTCAGAGGAATTAACACGAGCGGTAACATTACAACAGGATTACAATAGAGCCCACAAGATACATATATACAACAACGACTCCAACGAGTCAAGATACAAATATACAATACAAAGATCCAAATCATACGTAAGATCGATTACGTCCGAGTACGGACAAGATACAAATTGGACTAAGAGTCCCGAAGATAACCAATGGCGTCCATAACCCCGCCTGTGCCAAGCCGGTAGGGTAACCTTGCTAACGTCGTCTTCATCGAACATATCTTCATACCTGCCCGGTTATATCCCGTAGAAGCAGCAATAAGTACGGGTTCGTACTTAACAAGACTTCAAGACGTATAAGCATTCGTCAACCGCCGTCCTTTGTACTTGAGGCACGCAGGGGACTTAGAGGACGCAAGAGGAACGTCATAGGCAATATGGCGGGGTTAAGCGGCAGCGCGCAAGCACTAAAAACCTATAGAGACACTCTACAACATTCGTCTAATCGGAGAAGATGAGAGAGCGCATAAACTAACAGCTTCTATACTCGCAAACATAACACGACCGATGTGTTCCCCTTCGCAAAGAAGTACCGGCAAAGGCACTCACACGGTTATCAAGTTTTAACCGATTATTGTTGAAGTTGTGATAACTTACTACACAAGTTATTATGGTTGAAACAACAGGTGTAAGTTGTCTATGATCGAGTCATACGGCTCCAAGTCGTCCATAACCGCGGACGCGGCTTATCGATAAGATTGTAACCCTGCAGGGGTGCCCAAATGTGCCCACACGCACGATCAACCCACTTACGACAGGTGGATATCACGACACGCACTCTCCTTCACGACAACAATGTCCAGGAAGCCACCTAACTAAGTTAACCCGTTTCAAAGCCCGATCGGAACTCTGACGCGGACCTAGCTGTTGCGAGAACGGCTAAGAGGATCAGAGCCCACTAGAGGATGACCTCTTAACAATACGTGCCGCACCTACGGACGTGCAAGAGGCAACGGGGTTACAAGGCAACATGGCTTCCCCAAAAGTAATATCATATCATCTGACCACAAAGAAACAAGCTTGCACGCCCGGGAGAAACAAAACATTCAAACTAATTGTGGCCACTGGACAAAGCTGTAGATTCCGGCAGTGGTCGAGGGGAGACCCGGTAAGCATACCCACGTGTGGTTAGAGCGCTCGGCCTCGGAACGTGATAACAAGAACTCGGGTCCTAAGTTATTTAGGACACACAAGTGAGCCATCACAAAACGAGCAGCTGACCCACCGATGCCTCCGCTAAACAAATGTCAACAACTAAAGTAACCATGATTCTTCCCAACATATAACCCGATAAGATAGCAGTAACGGTAACGAGATAAAACAGCACTAGCATGCACTACGACTCGCAAGGCAGACTCGATAACCAAACAATAGTTGTAGGAGGTGGTGGTGGCAATATGGGCTGCTTGAGGTAACAAGTGGAAGGGACACGTGACAAGAACGCAACTTAAGGATAGCATGAGGGAGAAGGCAAAATAAAATAGGTGAGCGACTCCTGCAGGGACAGGAGTATAGGGGAAATGCTTGCCTGTTAGAGCTTGCCGAGGAACATCCGGAGGACTTGTCGTATCTCACAGCACCACTTCGTGATCCTATCCGGGAAGAAGCAAATGCTGGAACAAGCAACGGGTGCATATCTTACTACTACGGAATAAGAACCGGCATGATGAAGATGATATGCATGACATGGCAACAATGATGCGGTGCAACTATCCAATTTAAGCGGAATCGGAATTCCGACACACAATTATTAGGTTCAAGTTATTTTTCTACCCCGCATATTAAATGTTGATTAGCATGGCAAAACATGGCATGGGGGAGCTACGGCAATATTAAATGGAACCGGGACAACAATTATACAATATCCCACATATTCCATATATTACATATTAGGTGATAATGCAAACTAGCATGAAATTAAATGAAGCATGATGCAACAGCAAGCATGGATGGCATATTTAGATTCCTCACATTTTTATGATAAGAAACCATATAAAATACCTTTTAATCCGAGTTACGGTTTGAGAGATATGAAATGGTCAAATCTTAATAATAAAATGCATTTAATTTGATTTATCAAATTGGTTGTTCCAAAATAGTTGTAACAGGTTCAGTTTTGATATAGGTTTCAAATCCCTGTAATTAGGTTTTATTTTCCACGGATGAAAAACAAGTTTGAAATTCTATATTCAAAAGCGTTTGGAAAACCAGAGAACAAAACAGAATAAAAGGTGTTATTTTATTTTTGAAGAAGATGGTAACCAGGGATTGATCTTGAGCCTCCCAGAACTAGGCTCTAGGCACTAGCCAGAGGAGCTCGTTTTGAGTCTTGAAAGACTACAGGGCTGATCATAGGTAAAACGTGATGTGGCGTTAACTGAAGAATGAACTTCAGTTTACTGAAGATGAACACGTACAGGTTCTGAATTGAAGCAACACACAACAAGCATAAAGCAGCATGGCTGTGCGTTTCCCCTGAGATTTTAACGTGCCTCTCCTGGGATTGGATCTAGCCAACAACCAACTAGCTAGGTTCAGTTTGAAAGGAATCAGAGAGCTAGCTGTGAAAAACTACAGAACTGTTAACTGAAAAAAAGACACTGAAACTGAATCGAAACTGGAGTTTTACGACCTGCCGTGCGCTGGACGCTGGTGGCATGATGTGTGCTGATGTTGCTGCGATGCTGTTGCTAGATGGGTTGAAGCGGAGAACAAGGAAAACGCAGCAGAGGAGGACGGACTGCTCACCGCGCTCGCAAAACGAGTCGAAGAAGATCGAGGCAGCGGATGTTGAGGGAGCAGACGACGCGACGACGATCGTGGCGGCGCTTGGTGACGACGAGGACGGCGAAGACGTTCCGGGGCAGCTCCCGCTCCGGACCTTCAGCGAGGAGGACGAGGGCACCACGGCTGTTCCATCGCCGCGCTCGGACGCGATGAGGCAGCCAACAACGGGGAACAAATACGGCGATCTCCGGCGGTTTTCTTGGTGTTACTAATGAAACTGAAATTGTTCCCGGAGATAGTTCTTGATGATGATGGGACAGAGATGGAAGAGAGAAAACGGCGGCGGCTAGGGGAAGGAGGAAGGCTAGGTTTTGGTTGGGGATTGATCTCGGAATTGGAGGGGAAAAGCTTGGAGCAGGTGGCTGTGAAGGAAGGATGAAAAAGCTCACGGCGTCGACTGACGGGAAGCAAAAGGAAAACAGGAGCAGACTACTCCTTCTCGTTCACAGAAAGAAAGCACGGCCAGCTGGGCTTTCTCCAGGGAAAAGAAAAGAGAGCTTGGGCTGATCTCTTTTTTTTTTTTATTCATTTTTTTTTCCTGATTTTATTTAAACCATTGGAAAACAAGTTTGAGTTTGAAATAAAGGTACAGAGAAGTGATAAAAATACTTTCAACATAATTATCTTTATTTGGAACCAAGACAACATTTTCAACGTTCCAAAACATTCTCAAGTTGATTAATTGTAAGATAAGAGATTAAAGAGAGGGGTTTAATATCAACCCATATTTACGAGAAATTTGGCATGACCTTTTAAAAAGTGGTCAAGTATAGGAGTAGAATGGCTAGGTTTTAGATTGAAACATCTCAAGTGAGATAGAGGTAGAATAAGAGAGAGAGGAAAACCAACATAAAAGAACAAATGGAAATTAAACCAAATGCAATTTTAATAAGAACCAAAAGTGACATGATGAGATGCATGAATGCAATATGATGCACAAATAAAAATAAGAAACAAAATCTAATATGGGGATTTTTCCTGGGTCGCTACAATCGACACCACTAACAAGGGATCGCGCCCCGAGATCCCACGTCCAGGTACGGGGGAGAGAGGTGAACTAACGGATATTCTGGCGACGTGTCAATCTCCTCGACACCACTAACAAGGATTCTTGCTCCATGCAGCTCGGGCGAGACCACTAACAAGGGTTGTTGCTCTGCTGGTGATGATGTGCTTCTGTCGGGATCCTCTGGGAGATCGGACCTATAGGTGAGGGCAAGATCGTCCAACCCACGTGAAGACCTAAGACTCGTAAACACATATAAGAGATGAGACTCAAAACTCGCAAAGGTAAGATGAGAAAGAATAGAGGTAAGGAGAAAAATCAGAGCTAATCAGAACTATCCAACGAATTTTAGAAAATAGTTTGGACTCTCTAAACTCAACAACGGTTGGCAAGGTTATCCTAAAGGCTGGACTAGTGGGGTACCGTCAACCCGAGGCTCTGATACCAACTTGTGACGCCCCGGAACCGGTACCTCGGGGATCCCAGACGAACCCGCCGAAATCCGCACTGGTATCGATTCCGACACGCCCTCCGACACGACGTGCGCGACGAATCACACACGTGATGTCGAGGAATTAACACGAGCGGTAACATTACAACAAGATTACAATAGAGCCCACAAGATACATATATACAACAACGACTCCAACGAGTCAAGATACAAATATACAATACAAAGATCCAAATCATACGTAAGATCGATTACGTCCGAGTACTGACAAGATACAAATTGGACTAAGAGTCCCGAAGATAACCAGTGGCGTCCATAACCTCGCCTGTGCCAAGCCGGTAGGGTTACCTTGCTAACGTCGTCTTCATCGAACATATCTTCATACCTCGCCCTGTTATATCCCGTAGAAGCGACAATAAGTACGGGTTCGTACTTAACAAGACTTCAAGACGTATAAGCATTCGTCAACCAGTCGTCCTTTGTACTTGAGGCACGCAGGGGACTTAGAGGACGCAAGAGGAACATCATAGGCAATATGGTGGGGTTAAGCGGCAGCGCACAAGCACTAAAAACCTATAGAGACACTCTACAACAGTCGTCTATCAGAAAAGGTGAGAGAGCGCATGAGCTAGCAGTTCTATACTCTGCAAACATAACACAGCCAATGTGTTCCCCCTTCGCAAAGAAGTACTGGCAAAGGCACTCACACGGTTATCAAGTTTTAACCAGTTATTGTTGAAGTTGTGCTAACTTACTACACAAGTTATTATGGTTGAAACAACAGGTGTAAGTTGTCTATGATCGAGTCATACAGCTCCAAGTCGTCCATAACCGTGGACACGGCTTATCGATAAGATTATAACCCTCGCAGGGTGCCCAAATGTGCCCACACGCACGATCAACCCACTTACGACAGTGGATATCACGACACGCACTCTCCTTCACGACAACAATGTCCAGGAAGCCACCTAACTAAGTTAACCCGTTTCAAAGCCCGATCGGAACTCCGACGCGGACCTAGCCAGTTGCGAGAACGGCTAAGAGGATCGAGAGCCCACTAGAGGATGACCTCTTAACAATACGTGCCGCACCTACTGACGTGCAAGAGGCAACGGGGTTACAAGGCAACATGGCTTCCCCAAAAGTAATATCATATCATCTCGACCACAAAGAAACAAGCTTGCACGCCCGGAGAAACAAAACATTCAAACTAATTGTGGCCACCGGACAAAGCCGTAGATTCCGCAGAGTGGTCGAGGGAGACCCGGTAAGCATACCCACGTGTGGTTAGAGCGCTCAGTCTCGGAACAGATAACAAGAACTCGGGTCCTAAGTTATTTAGGACACACAAGTGAGCCGTCACAAAACGAGCAGCTGACCCACCGATGCCTCCGCTAAACAAATGTCAACAACTAAAGTAACCATGATTCTTCCCAACATATAACCCGATAAGATAGCAGGAACGGTAACGAGATAAAACAGCACTAACATGCACTACGACTCGCAAGGCAGACTCGATAACCAAACAATAGTTGTAGGAGGTGGTGGTGGCAATATGGGCTGCTTGAGGTAACAAGTGGAAGGGACACGTGGCAAGAACGCAACTTAAGGATAGCATGAGGGAGAAGGCAAAATAAAATAGGTGAGCGACTCCTGCAGGGACAGGAGTATAGGGGAAATGCTTGCCCGTTAGAGCTTGCCGAGGAACATCCGGAGGACTTGTCGTATCTCACAGACACCACTTCGTGATCCTATCCGGGAAGAAGCAAATGCCGGAACAAGCAACGGGTGCATATCTTACTACTACGGAATAAGAACCGGCATGATGAAGATGGTATGCATGGCATGGCAGCAATGGTACGGTGCAACTATCCAATTTAAGCGGAATCGGAATTCCGAACAAACAATTATTAGGTTCAAGTTATTTTTCTACCCCGCATATTAAATGTTGATTAGCATGGCAAAACATGGCATGGGGGAGCTACGGCAATATTAAATGGAACCGGGACAACAATTATACAATATCCCACATATTCCATATATTACATATTAGGTGATAATGCAAACTAGCATGAAATTAAATGAAGCATGATGCAACAGCAAGCATGGATGACATATTTAGATTCCTCACATTTTTATGATAAGAAACCATATAAAATACCTTTTAATCCGAGTTACGGTTTGAGAGATATGAAATGGTCAAATTTTAATAATAAAATGCATTTAATTTGATTTATCAAATTGGTTGTTCCAAAATAGTTGTAACAGGTTCAGTTTTGATATAGGTTTCAAATCCCTGTAATTAGGTTTTATTTTCCACGGATGAAAAACAAGTTTGAAATTCTATATTCAAAAGCGTTTGGAAAACCAGAGAACAAAACAGAATAAAAGGTGTTATTTTATTTTTGAAGAAGATGGTAACCAGGGATTGATCTTGAGCCTCCCAGAACTAGGCTCTAGGCACTAGCCAGAGGAGCTCGTTTTGAGTCTTGAAAGACTACAGGGCTGATCATAGGTAAAACGTGATGTGGCGTTAACTGAAGAATGAACTTCAGTTTACTGAAGATGAACACGTACAGGTTCTGAATTGAAGCAACACACAACAAGCATAAAGCAGCATGGCTGTGCGTTTCCCCTGAGATTTTAACGTGCCTCTCCTGGAATTGGATCTAGCCAACAACGAACTGGCTAGGTTCGATTTTGAAAGGAAAACAGAGAGCTAGCTGTGAAAAGCTACAGAACTGTTAACTGAAAAAAAAAGACACTGAAACTGAATCGAAACTGGAGTTTTACGACCTGCTGTGCGCTGGACGCTGGCTGGCATGATGTGTGCTGATGTTGCTGCGATGCTGTTGCTAGATGGGTTGAAGCGGAAAACAAGGAAAACGCAGCAGGGGAGGACGGACTACTCACCGCTCTCGCAAAACGAGTCGAAGAAGATCGAGGCAGCGGATGTTGAGGGAGCAGACGACGCGACGACGATCGTGGCGGCGCTTGGTGACGACGAGGACGGCGAAGACGTTCTGGGGCAGCTCCCGCTCCGGACCTTCAGCGAGGAGGACGAGGGCACCACGGCTGTTCCATCGCCGCGCTCGGACGCGATGAGGCAGCCAACAACGGGGAACAAATACGGCGATCTCCGGCGGTTTTCTTGGTGTTACTAATGAAACTGAAATTGTTCCCGGAGATAGTTCTTGATGATGATGGGACAGAGATGGAAGAGAGAAAACGGCGGCGGCTAGGGGAAGGAGGAAGGCTAGGTTTTGGTTGGGGATTGATCTCGGAATTGGAGGGGAAAAGCTTGGAGCAGGTGGCTGTGAAGGAAGGATGAAAAAGCTCACGGCGTCGACTGACGGGAAGCAAAAGGAAAACAGGAGCAGACTACTCCTTCTCGTTCACAGAAAGAAAGCACGGCCAGCTGGGCTTTCTCCAGGGAAAAGAAAAGAGAGCTTGGGCTGATCTCTTTTTTTTTTTTTATTCATTTTTTTTCCTGATTTTATTTTAACCATTGGAAAATAACTTTGAGTTTGAAATAAAGGTACAGAGAAGTGATAAAAATACTTTCAACATAACTATCTTTATTTGGAACCAAGACAACATTTTCAACATCCCAAAACATTCTCAAGTTGATTAATTGTAAGATAAGAGATTAAAGAGAGGGGTTTAATATCAACCCATATTTACGAGAAATTTGGCATGACCTTTTAAAAAGTGGTCAAGTATAGGAGTAGAATGGCTAGGTTTTAGATTGGAACATCTCAAGTGAGATAGAGGTAGAATAAGAGAGAGAGGAAAACCAACATAAAAGAACAAATGGAAATTAAACCAAATGCAATTTTAATAAGAACCAAAAGTGACATGATGAGATGCATGAATGCAATATGATGCACAAATAAAAATAAGAAACAAAATCTAATATAGGGATTTTTCCTGGGTCGCTACAATCGACACCACTAACAAGGGATCGCGCCCGAGATCCCACGTCCGGTACGGGGAGAGAGGTGAACTAACGGATATTCTGGCGACGTGTCAATCTCCTCGACACCACTAACAAGGATTCTTGCTCCATGCAGCTCGGGCGAGACCACTAACAAGGGTTGTTGCTCTGCTGGTGATGATGTGCTTCTGTCGGGATCCTCTGGAGATCGGACCTATAGGTGAGGGGCAAGATCGTCCAACCCACGTGAAGACCTAAGACTCAGAAACACATATAAGAGATGAGACTCAAAACTCGCAAAGGTAAGATGAGAAAGAATAGAGGTAAGGAGAAAAATCAGAGCTAATCAGAACTATCCAACGAATTTTAGAAAATAGTTTGGACTCTCTAAACTCAACAACGGTTGGCAAGGTTATCCTAAAGGCTGGACTAGTGGGGTACCGTCAACCCGAGGCTCTGATACCAACTTGTGACGCCCCGGAACCGGTACCCTGGGGATCCCAGCGAACCCGCCGAAATCCGCACGGTATCGATTCCGACACGCCCTCCGACACGACGTGCGCGACGAATCACACACGTGATGTCAGAGGAATTAACACGAGCGGTAACATTACAACAGGATTACAATAGAGCCCACAAGATACATATATACAACAACGACTCCAACGAGTCAAGATACAAATATACAATACAAAGATCCAAATCATACAGAAGATCGATTACGTCCGAGTACGGACAAGATACAAATTGGACTAAGAGTCCTGAAGATAACCAGTGGCGTCCATAACCCCGCCTGTGCCAAGCCGGTAGGGTTACCTTGCTAACGTCGTCTTCATCGAACATATCTTCATACCTGCCCTGCTATATCCCGTAGAAGCAGCAATAAGTACGGGTTCGTACTTAACAAGACTTCAAGACGTATAAGCATTCGTCAACCCGCCGTCCTTTGTACTTGAGGCACGCAGTGGACTTAGAGGACGCAAGAGGAACGTCATAGGCAATATGGCGGGGTTAAGCGGCAGCACGCAAGCACTAAAAACCTATAGAGACACTCTACAACATTCGTCTAATCAGAGAAGATGAGAGAGCGCATAAACTAACAGTTCTATACTCTGCAAACATAACACAGCCGATGTGTTCCCCCTTCGCAAAGAAGTACTGGCAAAGGCACTCACACGGTTATCAAGTTTTAACCAGTTATTGTTGAAGTTGTGATAACTTACTACACAAGTTATTATGGTTGAAACAACAGGTGTAAGTTGTCTATGATCGAGTCATACGGCTCCAAGTCGTCCATAACCACGGACGCGGCTTATCGATAAGATTGTAACCCTGCAGGGGTGCCCAAATGTGCCCACACGCACGATCAACCCACTTACGACAGGGGATATCACGACACGCACTCTCCTTCACGACAACAATGTCCAGGAAGCCACCTAACTAAGTTAACCCGTTTCAAAGCCCGATCGGAACTCTGACGCGGACCTAGCTGTTGCGAGAACGGCTAAGAGGATCAGAGCCCACTAGAGGATGACCTCTTAACAATACGTGCCGCACCTACGGACGTGCAAGAGGCAACGGGGTTACAAGGCAACATGGCTTCCCCAAAAGTAATATCATATCATCCGACCACAAAGAAACAAGCTTGCACGCCCGTGGAGAAACAAAACATTCAAACTAATTGTGGCCACCGGACAAAGCTGTAGATTCCGGCAGTGGTCGAGGGAGACCCGGTAAGCATACCCACGTGTGGTTAGAGCGCTCGGCCTCGAATCGTATAACAAGAACTCGGGTCCTAAGTTATTTAGGACACACAAGTGAGCCGTCACAAAACGAGCAGCTGACCCACCGATGCCTCCGCTAAACAAATGTCAACAACTAAAGTAACCATGATTCTTCCCAACATATAACCCGATAAGATAGCAGTAACGGTAACGAGATAAAACAGCACTAGCATGCACTACGACACGCAAGGCAGACTCGATAACCAAACAATAGTTGTAGGAGGTGGTGGTGGCAATATGGGCTGCTTGAGGTAACAAGTGGAAGGGACACGTGACAAGAACGCAACTTAAGGATAGCATGAGGGAGAAGGCAAAATAAAATAGGTGAGCGACTCCTGCAGGGACAGGAGTATAGGGGAAATGCTTGCCTGTTAGAGCTTGCCGAGGAACATCCGGAGGACTTGTCGTATCTCACAGCACCACTTCGTGATCCTATCCGGGAAGAAGCAAATGCTGGAACAAGCAACGGGTGCATATCTTACTACTACGGAATAAGAACCGGCATGATGAAGATGATATGCATGACATGGCAACAATGATGCGGTGCAACTATCCAATTTAAGCGGAATCGGAATTCCGACACACAATTATTAGGTTCAAGTTATTTTTCTACCCCGCATATTAAATGTTGATTAGCATGGCAAAACATGGCATGGGGGAGCTACGGCAATAATAAATGGAACCGGGACAACAATTATACAATATCCCACATATTCCATATATTACATATTAGGTGATAATGCAAACTAGCATGAAATTAAATGAAGCATGATGCAACAGCAAGCATGGATGGCATATTTAGATTCCTCACATTTTTCTGATAAGAAACCATATAAAATACCTTTTAATCCGAGTTACGATTTGAGAGATATGAAATGGTCAAATTTTAATAATAAAATGCATTTAATTTGATTTATCAAATTGGTTGTTCCAAAATAGTTGTAACAGGTTCAGTTTTGATATAGGTTTCAAATCCCTGTAATTAGGTTTTATTTTCCACGGATGAAAAACAAGTTTGAAATTCTATATTCAAAAGCGTTTGGAAAACCAGAGAACAAAACAGAATAAAAGGTGTTATTTTATTTTTGAAGAAGATGGTAACCAGGGATTGATCTTGAGCCTCCCAGAACTAGGCTCTAGGCACTAGCCAGAGGAGCTCGTTTTGAGTCTTGAAAGACTACAGGGCTGATCATAGGTAAAACGTGATGTGGCGTTAACTGAAGAATGAACTTCAGTTTACTGAAGATGAACACGTACAGGTTCTGAATTGAAGCAACACACAACAAGCATAAAGCAGCATGGCTGTGCGTTTCCCCTGAGATTTTAACGTGCCTCTCCTGGAATTGGATCTAGCCAACAACGAACTGGCTAGGTTCGATTTTGAAAGGAAAACAGAGAGCTAGCTGTGAAAAGCTACAGAACTGTTAACTGAAAAAAAAGACACTGAAACTGAATCGAAACTGGAGTTTTACGACCTGCTGTGCGCTGGACGCTGGCTGGCATGATGTGTGCTGATGTTGCTGCGATGCTGTTGCTAGATGGGTTGAAGCGGAAAACAAGGAAAACGCAGCAGGGGAGGACGGACTACTCACCGCTCTCGCAAAACGAGTCGAAGAAGATCGAGGCAGCGGATGTTGAGGGAGCAGACGACGCGACGACGATCGTGGCGGCGCTTGGTGACGACGAGGACGGCGAAGACGTTCTGGGGCAGCTCCCGCTCCGGACCTTCAGCGAGGAGGACGAGGGCACCACGGCTGTTCCATCGCCGCGCTCGGACGCGATGAGGCAGCCAACAACGGGGAACAAATACGGCGATCTCCGGCGGTTTTCTTGGTGTTACTAATGAAACTGAAATTGTTCCCGGAGATAGTTCTTGATGATGATGGGACAGAGATGGAAGAGAGAAAACGGCGGCGGCTAGGGGAAGGAGGAAGGCTAGGTTTTGGTTGGGGATTGATCTGGAATTGGAGGGGAAAAGCTTGGAGCAGGTGGCTGTGAAGGAAGGATGAAAAAGCTCACGGCGTCGACTGACGGGAAGCAAAAGGAAAACAGGAGCAGACTACTCCTTCTCGTTCACAGAAAGAAAGCACGGCCAGCTGGGCTTTCTCCAGGGAAAAGAAAAGAGAGCTTGGGCTGATCTCTTTTTTTTTTTTTATTCATTTTTTTTCCTGATTTTATTTTAACCATTGGAAAATAACTTTGAGTTTGAAATAAAGGTACAGAGAAGTGATAAAAATACTTTCAACATAACTATCTTTATTTGGAACCAAGACAACATTTTCAACATCCCAAAACATTCTCAAGTTGATTAATTGTAAGATAAGAGATTAAAGAGAGGGGTTTAATATCAACCCATATTTACGAGAAATTTGGCATGACCTTTTAAAAAGTGGTCAAGTATAGGAGTAGAATGGCTAGGTTTTAGATTGGAACATCTCAAGTGAGATAGAGGTAGAATAAGAGAGAGAGGAAAACCAACATAAAAGAACAAATGGAAATTAAACCAAATGCAATTTTAATAAGAACCAAAAGTGACATGATGAGATGCATGAATGCAGTATGATGCACAAATAAAAATAAGAAACAAAATCTAATATGGGGATTTTTCCTGGGTCGCTACACGCATCCCCAAAATCACGGCAATGACTGCACGCATACCCTCCTTGCTTCCTTCTGCACCCAGCACGAACACCCTCCCCGCTGCCTGGTGCCCTGCACCGAAGCGCTCTCCACATCCTCCCCCGGACCTCCCCGCACTGCCATATCTTTTGAGGTATACAATTATGGGTGCTTATTTGTGTTTGAACATTTGTGGAACTCACTGCACAATGACTGGTGGAAATGTTGTGTGCATATTTATAATAGTGAAACATGTGAAATCGTATCAGAATTTTGATCCATGCCTAATGGGGCACACCCGGATTCAGCGCCACGAAGCATTTCGATTTTTTTTTGCATCATCACTTCCTTCAAGGTACTTTATTCGTCCCCTTTGGCTAAGTTCTGTCTCATGAAGGATGTTGTCGGCCCACCATTCGAGTTCAGCTTAGTCTATTGGTAGACATAGTGTTGGAAGCATTTAATTTTTTACTCATTTTTCTGCACAATAATGTGTTTTGTTCCAGTAGTATGCTTCCATTGGCTGCTTTGACAAGACTCTTAAGTGAGCACTGAATTCATTATGTCCCCGAAAGATTGTTACGTGGTTAATGTTTATTTTTCAGATAAAATTTTACTTTATCATCAAAAGTGTGTAACCATTTAGAGATTTTAAGGATGTTATCATTTGGTGATATTACACGCTTTGACAATTCAGATTTCAACTTGAGCACACTGATTATTTGCAGGGCCTTGAAAATTTGGATTCAGCACAGAAGCTAAAAATCTCAACTCTACTGTCATATTTACGGTGCGTTTAATATCTGATCTCAAGCTCCATCATGCTAATGAGATATCCCCTTTATTTGGATATCCTACAAACGAGTGGCTGCATGAACCTATCATTTTGATCTACTATGTTTCTATCAGTCACTATTTTCTTTTTCCTTTTTGGCAGGGTGTATTTTTTTGGGTTCAAGGCTTGTAATCAGACAGGAAAGAGGGAAACTCTGGAGAATGATTGTGTATGTTGCCTGTCCGGTTTAGCTCTGCAATTTTTATGTTTTGATTTATTGATGCCAAGAATTCATTGAACATGTACAGTCTAAGAGCATCTCGATGGTGCACATCAAGGCTGATAAGGGGCATCGATGGTAGAGATTTTGGAGGGCAAGGTTTGTGTTTCAATAAGGATGCCTTTCATGAATGCATGATACCATATTATTGACTTACATGGTTACCTTTTCTATGCAGAAAGTCTCATCTTGGGACAAAATACATCTGTTGTACGACTTGTTTGTCGGGAAGACAAGACTGCTGCTTATAAAATGACTTTCATCTACTGCTGCTCATATTTAGACCTCTCTGGGGTGTGTTCTATGTTCCAAGTGTAATCAACCGCTGAAAGGCTCTTGGATGACAAAGGTAACAAGCATTTAAAGGTTGAAGTTTTAGAACGACATTAGTACTATTATCTTCAGTTAACACTAGAAAGTCATTTTTTCAGTTCATTTCATCTGGTGATCCTCTGGGTCCTCTTTGAGAATGTAATATCATTTGGGTTCTTTCGAAATATCTCCTTTCCTTTTTCTTCACATTGCTTGGATTGAAACACCCCAATCTTTGGCCCCAGTATTGACGTAGGGGCTGTTTGTTGCTGCACGCTGGTGAAACGGTGTGGAAAAGTCTGAACTCCTTTTTTTGCTTATGAGATGCTCGATAGAACGACACGTTTAGGACCCAGTATCTGGGAATCGGCAAGCCATCAGTAGGTTCTCTGCCATATATTTTTCAGATGAAATTTTATGCTATAATCATGCATATTTTTCTTTGTAATAGCTATTGGATGGGAAGGTAAGTTGCTAGCTTAGAAAAATCATCCTTGTACTATCATGAGCTAAGTGATATTTTTGGAAATTTTACGATACCAGCACCAGATTGCTTGTGCAACTTGTCCTTGCATTGGATGTTGATGCCAGAGTTTTCATGAACATATTATTGATTGTGAAAACTCTGGCATTGTATCATGTTGGGTGAAAATCATACGGAATTGCACATTCTAAGAAAATACTGAACATATTATTGAATTGATTAGTTGAGACGCGCGTGCGCGTGCATCGCTACTAGTGCTCTACTAATTGGAATTGCAGTTCATCCAATTGCAATTTGTTTCAGCTAGCAGCAACGTTGTTCCAGCTAGTGGAAAGGGTTCAGTCACATAATATTTCAATGTCACCAATAATTAACATGGGCAGGTATAGGCCGGCAAGTATATAATCTGCAGAGTTTTCATAGTCTAGGTGCTTCTAAATTCAGACTAGCACTTAGAAAAAAGTTGAGTATTGCATCAGTTATTTACCTGGCCTATCGTATAGTGCTAGTACCTCGCCTTTTGATGCATAAACATGGTTCCTGCTTCCTGGAATGTCATGATCACAAAACATGTCTGGCTTATCATCAATGTTTTGGACTTGTCTTTTCTGCCCCAATGTTACGCCTGATCAATCTTTGTTATCCCTGTTATGATGAACATGCAGAAACCGCTTGCAATGTGTACCCAGATGTCTTACAAGGTGAACGGGGAAGACAGGTTGGATCAAGGGCTCAAGGCCAACTTAGCGATTTGCCTCCTGGATTATAGTGCCTTTTTGTGCGTACCATATAGCATGTTGTGACAGTTGTCTTCATATCACATGTTCGGGGGCAGACGGAAGACTTCGTATACTTGTTCAAATGACATGTTTGTCCATCATTTTACCCAACATATTGGATAGTGGTAGTTGTAGCAGTATGTCACATGAGAGGATAATAAAATTTGTTCGACCTCATCCTTCGATTATAGCAGCAGCAAAGGAAAACTGGGGTACTCCTTCCTCATTGCAAATATTTGTACTTTTGTTGTAACTTACACCCTCCGTCCCTTAATATAAGACGTTAGTACATCTAATATATGAGCAAATTTGATGTAATAAATCTTATATTAAGGGGTAAAGGGAGTACTACACACATAAATCCGGCAGTTGATATTTCGTTGGAACTTTTTTCTTCTGTATGAGCCTCGGTATCTAGTTCAAGTGTGAAATAGATATTTGATGACTGATCAATAACCTTGCAACTCTGTACTGCCGGGTGCTGCACAGCTGATGGTTTGGGTATGCTGCAAACCATAAAAGGTTTACGATGGAAAGAGCTATGTACTCCTATGCCATTTTCGTCTTGGTGAATTTCATGGGAGATTGCTGCTGGGTCCCCGTGTGGTGCATGGGACAGTGGCGACTTTCAGGATTCAGAAACGCTTCATGTTCACCTGCACATTCAGTACCTGTTACAGATCAAAATAGACCGATTGACATGAAGCGAGCCTAAATGTGAGCAGCTGAGAGCAGCCATCCTGCAGTGGCACATAATATTACAGCTGTGGTATTATCAAACAATTGGTGTGGTGCTGTCCTGCTTGAGACAAAGTTTTATTTCTCGGAGTTATGTGAAGATCGAACATCATATGAAGCACCAACCAGTAGAAAAGTTGTCAGGTAAAGTGAAAACAATAAACTAGAGATCATTCGAAACAATGCAACCCAAAAAAGAATGGTGTCAGGATGGAAACGCACAGAAAAAGGTGTTCATAGATGTTCAGACTCCCTCTTGTAACCATGTCCAAATCAAGGTACTCCAACGGTGAGCTTATTTATCCTCGAGCCTAAATGTTTTACGTGCCCGTACACCTGACTTCAAATCAATAAAGCCAGCTAAACCTCCACAAAGTTTAGGCCATGACACATGAGGAAGTACCTCCTCAAGGTCTTTAAGAATCAGATGAAGCTTTGCAAGTCCACAAAGAGGAAAATCTTGCCTCTTTGAATCGCCGGCTACAACAGAGGGCTGAGACAGGAAACATCCAAAAATATTGACTAGTTATGAAAATCACTAGATAAGAAGGCAAGGTCATTTCATGAGTTCAAGGAATAGAGACTCGAGGCATATAGATTGCTAACAGTTGACTACCAAGAAGAACCACTAGATAAAATAAATAAAGTTAAGTTAATTCCTCGGCCCAACATAGGCATTGTTGATATGATCTTCACCCATTATCGGGTCTGTAGGTGTTGTGTGGAGGTTCGGGTTTTCTAATATATGCTCTTTGTCCGTTCTTTGTTGAATAAATTAATAAAAAATGATGTGTGCATCTTTTCGATGCACAGCCTGGGGGTCTCATCCTCCATTTCGAAAAAAATTCTCTACCCAAAAATAAATAGTAGAAGTACAAGGCAGAACTGGTAGACTGGCACAGTAAATAGATGCATATTTGTGAAGACTCTCATGTAAAAAGCCTCTCTAATTCTAGAAACCACAGATGGCAAAGTCAATCATGTAAAATGCAATCAATATTAAAAAGATGATTCCAGATGGCAGCCAACACATACATTTGATGGGAAACCACACATATACCAGGAATATAATCGAATTCCTTGATGTCACCATTCGTGGCATGTGCTTTCATTTGAAACACATACTCAGCTCAATCGAGAGGCTTCTCTTCCTGCACATCTTCCTCAGATCCTACCTCATCTTCCTCAGCCTCATATCCTTTCTCATCTTCCTCATCCTCGGATCCTTCATCATGTTGATCATCTTCTTCCACTTTCTTGATTAATATGAAGGTCACAACGTCATGTAGAATATTTTTGTGTGACCTACATAGGGAATTCCAGAATGGGCCTCTTATGTATGTAGCATCTTCTCCTATCGCCAGGAAAAGCTCAAACCTACGGTCTACGGCCATACAAGGCAGCCACTTACCGACGAAGTAGTCGAGTCTTGCCTTGAAGTGACAAGGAACAGTCTGAGAACAAAACAAATATGATTATGTTTATGCATATCTAACACATAGATCCACATTAAACAGAAGCCAATGTATCAAAGCTAAATGAATTGCAATGATATATATATATACATTTGAAGTTGAAAAACTAACAAGTTAAAATGCATAAGCACCCTAATTTATTTTAATGTAATAATATCCTAATATAAATCACTGAGGGTATAATAAGCATTTGGAGCATAACAATGAGCTAAATAAACTAAAATACATAGACTGGCGAACTGAAGAGTAACTTCACTAACTTAACACAAACTGATGAATAGAGCCACTAAATCGGGTTCATCGATCCGATGAACTAGGTTAAGCTAAGTAACTAGAATAAATAAGACCTAAATCGCACATAATAGTGAAACTTGGGGCATTGGTTATGATCAAATTGCTCACCACGATGTTGTGGAAGTGTACGTGTTTCATATATCACGATGGCGAAAGAATCTGCCTTCCTTTTTGACCGATGAAAATTTCGCTTTGGCTGATTGCAGACACGACAAATCTCCATCACTGAAATACAACAAAAGACGTCGAAACAAAAGAAGATTGTGCGGAAAATCAAAAAAACACGAACTGAAAAACCCTAAATGAAATGGGGCAAAATCAACAGGAAAAATCTCACATCAATCTAGGGAGCGAACTAGATACAACGACATGCAGAAGTAAAATGTACTTCAGTGTATGAAGAAATGTACAAACCATTGGAAAAATTCGAAAGAAAATCCAGAGGAGGATTGGTGCATCCATTCCATAGGTCATAAACAGAGCTCTGCGTTTACGAGGGATCGTGTAACCATTTGCAAAGCTTGATGACATGGTGTGAAATAAAGAATTAACTAAATCACATTAGTAAACACACTGCCTGCTTACTTTTTCATCATATCAAAAGTAATGGCACACATGTTTGGCACAGTAATGGGATGCATATTTGTGAAGACAATCCTGTAAAAAACTTCTCTAATGCTGAAATTCACGGATGGCAAAGTCAATCATATAAAATTCAATTAACATTAAAAGGATGATTCCAGATGGCAGCCAACACAAATATTTGGTGGGAAACCAAACACATACCAGGAATATAATGGAATTCTTTGATTTCACTATTCGTGGCATGTGCTTTCACTTGGAACGCATACCTATCAAGAGGCTTCTCTTCATGCACATCTTCATCAAATCCTGCCTCATCTTCCTCATCCTCAGATCCTTTCTCATCTTGATCACTTCTTCATCTTTTTTGATTACTGTGAAGGTCACAACTCATGAAGAGCAATGTAACCTACAGAAAGAATTCCATAATGGGCTTCTTATGTATGTAGCATCTTCTCCTTTCACCAGGAAAAGCTCATACCTATGATCAGCGGCCATACAAGATAGCCATTTACCGGCAAAGTAGTCGAGTCTTTCCCTGAACTGACAAGGAACAGTCTGAGAACAAAAAAGAAAAAAATATGGTTATGTTTATGCATACTTAACACGTAGATCCACATTAAACTGAAGCCAATGTATCAAAACTAATGAATTGAAATAATATATATACATTTGCAGTTTGAAAACTAACAAGTTAAAATGCATAAGAATAATTTATTTTAATGTAATAATATCCTAACCTTAATCACCGAGGGTATAATAAGCATTTGGATCATAACAGTGAGCTAAATAAACTAAAATACATAGACTAGCGAACTGAAGAATAACTTCGCTAACCTAACACAAACTGATGAACGAAGCCAATAAATCGGGTTCATCGACTCAATGAACTAGGTTAAGTTAAGTCACTAGAATAAATAAGAATTAAATCACACATACTAGTGAGACTTGGGGCACTGGTTATGATCAAATTGCTCACCACGATGTTGTGGAAGTGTGCTTGGTTCATGACGATGGCGAACCTCGAATCTCCCTTTATTTTTGACCGATAGCAGTTTCCCTCTAGCTGATTGCAGGCACGATAGATCTCCATCACTTAAATACAACCAAAGATGTCGAATCAAAAGAGGATTGTGAGAAAAATCAGAAAAACGAAATGAAAAAACCCTAAATGAGATGGGAAATGTCCATTGGAAAAAATCTCACATCAATCTAGGGAGCGAACTAGATAGAACGAAGCACAATCTACTTCAGTGTATGAAGAAATGTACAAAGATTGGAGAAATTCCATAGAAAATCCAGAGGAGGAAAAACTTCGATGTACGATCGCTCAAACTGGCGGGTGATCTGTTTTCAGATTTGCCTAGGCGACGGTTTGTAATGACGGCCGTCTTAGTACGACTACTCTTAGATGCAGTTATGATCTAAGAGATATGGTTGAGCCCATTACGGATGGCGCCCGACTCTAGACCGACCATTCTTAGAGGAGGTAGTTATTAACACCCAACTCTATGTCTTAGAGAAGGTCATCAAATCACAACCGTCTGGTGTATTCTAGCTGAGTCGGCTTTTAAAAACTCACGAGAAACCGGCTGAAATAGCCGTCTCTAAGTAACGAGTTTGTACTAGTGAAACAAGGAGCTCATCTACAACAAACGGGGCAAGAGAGGACCGATCTAGACATTCAAGACCTCAAACCAAATGCTCCTCGAAAAAGGATATTGCAGATTGTCTCGGAGTGTTGAAGACAGAAGGTGCAAGAGTCATCATTAGATACGCCATGGCGAAATCTTCCGTCGCGCGTCAAACAACGGTTCCACACAACTTTCCACACAAATAATTTAATTTCTGAGGAGCCTTACATTTTCATTGGGTTATGTAAAGGCTAGAGAATGCATCCTTCAATAAAAGCCAAGTACGCCGATTTGGCCAAGAAGTCACTATATGTAGCCCAAATCCACTTGAAAGAATCAACCTCATCTTTTAGAAGACGCACTCTAGCAATTTTGTTCCATAGAAGTGTTAATCAAATACAGCAGTCTTAGTTACCATGGATCGACTACGATGTGAATGTTACACGCCTCGAAATCGTTAAAAAAAGGCCGACCTTCGCGAAGGGAAGACAACTCGCTCCGCATGCGATAAGTGGCGCGCTGTGGTGCCAGAAAATCCCTGGGAAGTAGTCTCCCTACTCGCCACGTGTCGCAAGGGGAAGCAAGGTGGGTACAAGGGAGGAGAGAGAAGAGCTGGGTTGTGTCAGTTTTTCCTTTTTTTCCTAGATTCGTTTTTTCAAAATGAAATATCTTGAGAACCGTAAGTCCAAACTACAAACCGTTTCAACTTTTGAGACCCTCTCGCCGAGATCTTCAAAACTAGATCCCATGTTGATAGGTTTTGAGATACTTTTTTTTGGTACTTCATATACTACTATGGTTGTACTCCTGTTGTGTATCTAACTGTACTCGTGCATGGAGTGATAAGTACTTCTGTTTTGAATGTATTTGATGCATTTTTCCCTTTACTCGTGTGAGCAACTATACCTGTACTTGTTCATGTGCGCGACTGTACCTGTCTTATGTGGACGACTGTACCTGTATTCGCTCGTGTACACGACTGTACTTACTCGTGTGCACGAATGTACCTGCCTCGTGTGCGCGACTGTACCTGTACTCGCTCGTGTACGCGACTGTACTTACCCGTGTGCGCGACTGTACCTGTCTTATGTGGGCGACTGTACCTGTACTCGCTCGTGTACGTAGCTGTACTTCCTCGTGTGCGCGACTGTACCTGTACTCGCTCGTATACGCGACTGTACTTCCTTGTGTGCGTGAATGTACCTGTCTCTGGTACGCGATTGTACTTCCATAGATGAGGTACGGAAACAGACCTAAACTATCTAGCTTTAATATCAGTTGAATACGGCAAAGCATAAACGAAGCTAGCTGACTACTTTCGTTTGCATGCATGCATTCTGAAGTTTATGAAGACATGGACTGGCCAAAGACGAGTACGTTGAGTACGCGCTCGGGGGACGTACGCGCTACAGGCTCGGACACTCGCGCGAGGCTTTTGCCATACGCGGAAGTACGCGTTGGAGGCGGTAGGAAGCACGCGCTACGCGTGCGCGGGACGGAGTACGCGGAGTACGCGGTCGCGGACGGTATGCCACATGTCGAGCAGACGGGTGTTTGCTTACCTTCGTAAAGGTTGGTCTTTACCTAACGATACCCTACACGCCTTGGCACAATTTGCACACGGGCCAATTCACGGAAAGGGACAAGAGCACAATAAACATGTTGCGTTGATCAGTTTCATTATCCTCTTTTTAAAACAGTACCAAATATGTCCACTCCTCTTCTCACTTATTTATAGGTATACGAAATCAGTTACTCCCATAATTTTTCATGAGATTAATTCTAGAGGTGTACACATCTTTATCGACCGGTAGGTCGTACGTCGCCTCGCTCTTGGCTTGCGTTCGCGCTCCCTCGCTGGGCCCATGCACGACTGGGCCGGCCCAGTCAAAATAGATGGAAGAAAACGTACACGACAAGACCGACTGCTCTGGCTCGGCGCCGGCGCCGACCTCAAAACCCTCTTCCCTTAACAGAGATGGGAACAGCGCCTCGCGCTCGATCTCACCCAGTCCCCCGCCATACGAAGCCACCGCCACGTTCGGCCTCCGCGCCAGGAGGCCAAGTCCTCGATGTCGGCGTGCAGCGTGCTCATCAACAATGCCGGAATCATGCGGGTCACCCAACGTCGAGGGCATGGTCGACAGGAAGACAAGGGCGTTGGTGTACAACCCACAACGGTGGCACCGTCCATCACACGATCCCAGCTCACCTTACGGAAGCAGCAAAAGGTCTGCTCCTTTGTTACTTTTCTGTTCCTCTGCTCCATTCCCTATCCTAAATTATGGAAATCAATCTTAATTTGCATGCTTGTTCTGGATGCACGCAACTTGTCTGCTTTTTTTGATACCGTGTATAGTATTTTTTTTTTAAATTGGAACTGTGGGCTGTAAACTCTCTGGTTGATTGCCACCATCAAGGCTCGTACATGAACATGGACGCTGAAAATTACAGCAAGGCAGAGTATAAATTGTATTCTGCCATTCCGACTCGTAGGTCTTAGAGAACAGTAAGATTGGAGGGATATCCTAAACCCTATCGAAAGACCGAATGAAAAAGCAGTTCAACTGACTACAATTATTACCTTATGTTCTAAGAAACAACTAACTTGGCCTGTTCAATATCTTCAGAGTTTTTGGATTGGTGGCAATGCTTAATTACCTCTAAACTGGAATCTGGAATCGATAGCCCGCTGCTACCTATTGAAGTTGTCATCAGAAGTGCGTGTTCGAAAATCTTCAGAGTTTTTGGATTGGTACCTAATTTCAAATTCTTCCCAAGATATTTGCGCATCTATTTCTATTTACTGGCTACAAAGATAGATTTAGAACACCCATCAATATTTTTGCAAGTTCCCCGGACAACAGCGCAAGCTGAAAGGATAGTTGGCTGAATATTACAAAAAAAAATACTATGATATAATTAGGAAATACACTCACGATATATGAATGAAGTCCATGGATTTCATATGATTATGATTATGACTATGAGTCCATCGTTTAAGTGATCAACGACACTTGTCATGTGACATGACCCAATTTATCAAGCTGGCCAACCAAGATTCACGTCATCTCATATTTTCTACCTAGCGAAGCACGGGTAATGTGCTAGTGTGTATAAAGGAGTTGTTGATACAAATAAGTCTCATCATATATAGTTGACAATATCAATAAAATTAAGTAGTTTTAAATGGCTTCACCAAGAATTCTGAATATCATTGGTCTATCGAATGTACAGGTTGTTGAATTTCTGTTACATTAGCGTAATATTTATTATAAGAAATAATAATATTTTTAAGACTTTTGTGTCTGGCTAATCGATGGAGTTTGATAGAGATTGTTGTGGGGCCCAAGAACACCAAACATGCTAAAATTTTGAGTAATTTTTATATTTCAAAACAAATATTGTACATATCTAGGGGGGGGGGGGGGGCAGTGGCCCTCCTGGCTATATAGGCAGTGGCGGAGCCAGGGTCCAAAACCTGTGATGTCAAGCTTTAAAAATGTGAAGATTGTTCTTGTAGAGAACATATTTATGTAGACAAATTAAATGGGAGTAGAAAAGATCACACTTTATTGCAGCATAATTATAGTAGATTCCCTTTGCGATTATGTATATCTTCATGATATGACTTCCTAATGTTCAGTTGTTTGTGAAGAATTTGCAACATTCACTTCTTGAAAAATATATCCAATATGCCAAAGTTAAGACCTGGCAATAAATAGTTGCTTCTATAAGAAAGCAATTTAATTAACTGATAAACGTAGAGAATACTGCATAGAATACGTAGAGAATATATAAGAGAAGTCGCTGGACAAAGATCGTGAGGATCAGTCAGAAAGTTATTGTGGTTCCATTACTTTGTTTTGCAGTATGAGCAGACAAACGATTACCCGATGCAGATGAAAAGTGGGCATGCTAGTCAGTTTCCAATTTTTTTCACTGAGGAGCGGGGCATGCATGTCTGTGTATTAAACTTTCCAAAACCTGTGTAGTCGCTTGACTACACTGCCATAACGTGGCTCCGCCACTGTATATAGGGAAGCTCACTGTGAACAAGGGACCCTTGTTAACGTGTTGCCCTAGGGCCCGCAAAATCTATGGACCGGCTTTGGCTATGGAGGCAGAGTAAGCAGCGCGGCGATGCAAGAGAGTGCCTCATGCCAGCTCCACACGCCCCACGCTGAGTAGCCGCAGCCACCGATAGTGCTAAAGATATCCCTGATCCTTTAATATTACCTCCCAATGATCATAACAATGATGTTGATGCACACCACAAGTCCAACTGAATCAGGATCGGACCAACTGCAAGAGCACGTGCCAAACTACTTAACAACATGTGAACTCACTCTTAATTGAACCTGGTATTTTATTTGATGATAAATTTATACTACCTAAGTCTATGCATCTTTGTATGATAAGGTTTATTGATAATACAAGCATTGCACATGGAGAAGGAGAGTTACAACATGAAGAACAAGCACTGATTTCCAATGTCAGGAAGTGCGCGAGGGAGGAGAGGGAGGCAGACGCACTAGAAGACAGTGTGGAGATCAAGCATGTTTGAGAAGGCCTTGTGGTGCACTAGGACATCTAATGGCACGTTCAAACAAGTCTAAGGTAAAAGTTCAATGTTGGTAACCTAGTGGGAGGTGAATAGGTTCTACAAAATTTTCCTCAACTTGTTTGGAATTAAAGGCTATGCGGATAAATAATATGGCCTAATGCAAATTAAGTGGAGCACCATATATGAGAAAATACATATATCAAGAACTTCAAGCTCAATGGCTATCATAATTTAAATAAGTGGAAAGAAATAACTGATGCACGCGGAGACGCCAATGTATCCCGATGTTCACTTCCTTGAGGGGAAGGTAGTCACCGTTGGAGAGGCGCGGTTACCATGAAGGACACCGAGCGCCACGAAGGCACACCTTCTTCTCTGTGAGCTCCTTTCACGAAGTAGGAGATCTTTCCACTATGTGAAGACCTTAGGGACGCCTTCGATCCCGTACAAACTTTCTGGTTCGATCACAACTTTGATCGCTCTCGGCGACCATTACCGCCTAGGAGTCCTCAACCTCCAAGAGTAACAAGATCGGAGAGGGAAACTTGTTACGATGGATGAAACCGGAAAGTGTATGGTTGAGAGAGGATGAAGAGATCTTCAAGATGCAGGGATAAACTCTCAATTTCGTCGGTCGAAACTCAAGGGATCAAGGATTTGAGGGCTCAGTGTCATTAACCTTTGGATATGCTTGACAAAGGGTACTGTTTATATCATAATCTACATGTAGCGGGTATAGTTTAGTGGTAAAAGTGTGATTCGTTCTATTAATAACTGAATTTGAAATGATATACTTAAGGCATCCTTAAGTTTTTTCTATTCCGATGAAAACTTTAGTTCTTATAAAGGATTTAATCCTTTTCCTCTCAATAGCATATTGAGGAAGAATATACATTCTCGCGATTTGTAGGAGAATAGCATGGAGTTCTTGAGACATTTTCCAAATTGGATCTTTACCAAGTAGAATGGCAAAAGGTAAAGATCCATGAAATCAAAATTACCTTATGTAGAAAAACTAGAGGTAGGAGGCCAATTTCGCGCAAGAAAAATATATGGCCAGTATAACCGGCTCTCGGCCCAGATATACCGGCCCAAAATGTTGGAAAACAAAAGTGAAAAACTGAGCAGTGATTTTAGCCGGTATAACCGGACCTGGGGCCGGTTTATACCAGCCCATGTTGCTGGTCAAGGCGCAGCGTGCAACGAGCAAAGGGAACGGAGCGAGGAGCTGTGCCGGCCGGTTGAACCGACCCGTTTTGCTGTTTTTTTACTTTTACTTTTCCTTTTCTTCCTTCTTTTCTCCTTTCTTTTTATATTTCTTTACTTCTTACTTTCTTTAGGTAAACTCTGCACACACTTCGAGCCACCTTTTGGAAGCAAAATATTGGAGAGAGCAATGGCTCAAAAAATTGAGGGGAATAAAATGGAAGCGAAAGACGAAGTATTGTGGAGGACGAGATGGAAACACGAAGAAAAATATTTTGGTGGAACACATACAGTGGAAGAAAATATATGGAAAATGGAGGAAAATTATGTGGCCCAAAAGAACCAAATAACGAATCCGGGGCGGCGTGCCAGTTAGGCCATATCTATCTTGGGTCCGGTCACATCAATACTATCATAGCAATAATTAACTTCATAATCTACAAGAGATTACAATCATAACCTACGCCAAGTACTACATGATGCACACACTGTCACCATTACACCATGGAGGAGGAATATACTACTTTAATAACATCACTAGAGTAATACATAGATGAATAGTGATACAAAGCTTATATGAATCTCAATCATGTAAGGCAGCTCATGAGATCATTGTATTGAAGTACATAGGAGAGAGATTAACCACATAGCTACCGGTACAGCCCTTAGCCTCGATGGAGAACTACTCCCTCCTCATGGGAGACAGCAGCGTTGATGAAGATGGCGGTGGTATTGATGGAGAAGCCTTCCGGGGGCACTTCCCCGTCCCGGCGGCGTGCCGGAACAGAGACTCCTGTCCCCCAGATCTTGGCTTCGCGATGGCGGCGGCTCTGGAAGGTTTCTCGTACCGTGGATTTTCCGTATCGAGGTTTTAGGTCAGGGACCTTTAAATAGGCGAAGAGGCGGAGTCGGAAGGCTGACGGGGGCGCCACACAATAGGGGGGCGCCCCCCCCTTGGGCCGCGCCGCTCTAGCGTCTGGTGGCCCTGTGGCCCTCCTCTGGTGGCTCTCGGGTGTTCTGGAAGCTTCGTGGAATTCTAAGATGCTGGGCGTTGATTTCGTCCGATTCCGAGAATATTTCCTTATTAGGATTTCTGAAACCAAAAACAGCAGAAAACAGCAACTGGCCCTTCGGCATCTCGTCAATAGGTTAGTGCCGGAAAATGCATAATAATGACATATAATGTGTATAAAACATGTGAGTATCATCATAAAAGTAGCATGGAACATAAGAAATTATAGATACGTTTGAGACGTATCATTGCGTCCCAATGTCGGGGCTCTGCTTAAAGCTGAACTTTTGCTTCTCCCTTCTGTTTTACGGAACCCCTCAATTTTGGATCAGGAAAATGAGTTGCGGCATGATCATATGTCTGTTTCTGCTAATTTTTCTCTTGAAGATAGTGTGCAGGAGGTTTCTGATGCAGGGAATCATGGTGGCAATCCCGATACAGATTCGGCTGATCATTCCCTGGCGCGTCAGACCACATCCGGATCGGGATATGTGCCCTCGTCGTCCGCGCCGCACGTTCCCGCGTCGCCATCTGCGGGCGTCTCTCCGCACCAACCACGTGGCGCCTCCTCCACCGCTCCTTCGCTCGGGACCGGCTCTGTGTCCTTGTCTCGCGCGAAGGTGGCCGACATCGTGTCGTCTAGTGCTGGTTCCCGCGCTGCTGCCGAATCTGAGGATTCTGTGTCGTCTGCTGCTGCCGCTGATCCCGAGAGATCTCTGCCTGGATCGCCTGCGCAAGCTGGATCCTCTGTGCCGTCTCAGTCTGCTGCTCAACCTGCACCAGTTCCGCGTATGCGTACACGTTCTCAGAGTGGGATTGTACAACCGAAGACACTCCCAGATGGGTTTATTCGATGGGGTAGTTTTTGTGCGACTGGTGAGCCTCAAAATCTTCAAGAGGCGCTTGGCCATGCTAGTTGGAAAGCGGCTATGGACGAAGAGTTTTTTGCACTTCTACACAATCGTATATGGCATCTGGTTCCTTCTCCGTCTGACAGTAATATTATTGATTGTAAATGGGTTTACAAAGTTAAGCATCATGCTGATGGTTCTCTTGATCGTTATAAAGCAAGGTTGGTTGCCAAAGGGTTTAAACAGAGATATGGGGTTGATTATGAAGATACCTTCATCCCAGTTGTTAAGGCAGCTACTATTCGCCTTATTTTGTCCTTTGCCGTCTCTCAGAATTGGGTTATGCACCAATTAGATGTGAAGAATGCGTTCCTTCATGACGTTCTGGAAGAAGAGGTCTATATGAGGCAACCTCCTGGCTATGAGAGTTCTTAACATCCTGACTATGTGTGCAAGCTTGATAAAGCATTATATGGACTCAAACAAGCTCCTCGTGCATGGTATTCTCGCTTGTCCTCTAAGCTCCATGCTCTTGGTTTTCGAGCTTCTAAGGCTGACATCTCATTATTCTTTTACCACAAGCATGGAGTTACAGCTTTTATGCTTGTCTATGTGGATGATATTATTGTTGTCAGTTCCTCCAGTGCTGCTGTTATTGCACTTCTGTCTGATTTGAGCATGGATTTTGCACTCAAGGATCTTGGATCTCTTCATTATTTTCTTGGCATTGCGGTAAAGCATTTGCCTCATGGAGTGTTGTTGGCATGGGGGAGTGCAAGCCTGTTACGACCCCGCTTTCAACATCCGAAAGATTATCTCTTACTGAAGGGGATCCTCTTAGCGCTGAAGATGCGACTCGGTATCGGAGTATAGTTGGTGCACTTCAGTATGCTACTTTGACGCGACCAGATATCTCCTTCTCAGTTAATAAGGTGTGTCAGTTTTTGCATGCTCCTACATCTCTACATTGGACAGCTGTAAAAAGGATTCTTCGATATTTGAAATATACTATGTCTCTTGGACTGAAACTTGTTAAGTCAGAGTCTAGTGAGTGCGTTCTCAGATGCAGACTAGGCAGGTTGTACAGATGACAGAAGTTCTGGAGGCTTTGTTGTTTTCTTTGGTGGTAATCTCATATCTTGGAGTACTCGAAAGCAAGCTACAGTGTCTAGATCAAGTACTGAAGCTGAGTACAAATCCTTGGCAGATGCAACAGCTGAAGTAATATGGGTACAAGCCTTGTTGAATGAACTGGGAATAAAACATCCAAGGGCAGCATCATTATGGTGTGATAATCTTGAAGCTACATATCTGTCATCTAATCCAGTGTTTCATGCTAGAATAAAACATATAGAAGTGGACTATCACTTTGTTCGAGAAAGAGTTGCTAGTAGGCAATTAAACATTCGGTTTGTTCCTACAGGTGATCAAGTTGTTGATGGATTCACCAAGCCCTTGTCAGTTAGACAGTTAGAGGCATCCCGTAATAATCTTAACTTAGATAAGTTTAGATTGGGGAAGGGTGTAAAATAGCGTGTTATATTAGCGTGTTGTGTTGTATAAGTCACGGTTAAGGAATCTCCGATCTCTCCGTTGTATAGTTTGGAGAGTTTACGTGAGAACCGAAACCGATCTGATCTTCCCTGTATTGTCGGTGCTTTGCACCTATATTAACACGCAAAGCCTGAGACAAAAGGCAACGCTTAAACCTTAGTTACAGTTTTGATAGTGAGACCTGATTACTGAATCGATGGTGCTGCTGTCTGTGCTGGAAACCATCAAGAGAAATCTCTCCTACCATGCCATCGAAGACGACGTATACCTCCTCCCGCCCAGCAAGCGGGCCAACTGCATGAGTGGCGCCGGAGACGTCGAAGAGGAGCTGTCGCTAACCACGTCACTGTCCATGTTCGAGGCAGATTATTAGGTGTGTGCGTGCGTGACATACAAGGTCCACCATCCATGCATATGACATGCTTTACACTCCAAGTAGTATAGGACGTACATGCATGTTTTCGGTACGCTAGCAACGGTTCGATTTGCTACAAATACACGGGCGCGTGTGGCTCCTAGAATCAGGGGTGTTGGTATGCTGCAAATCGCAATCAGCTTTGTAATGTCTGTGAACTACAAGTATGATCATTGATTTTATTCATTTCACATCTGCAGATGATTGTGAGAACTGATTACTGAATCGATGGTGCTGGCTGTTAACGAAAATACTACTCACAACTCAGAGCGATGTACGTTGCTAAGGCACCTGGCATCATAAGCATACAGAATCACATTACAGAGATCTTCCCGTCATAAGTCATCCAGGAGCGAGTGTGATCAGCTACCGAAGCGTACCATTGGTTTAATTAGTACAGAACAAGACAATTGAAGTGCTCGTATCTTGTCTGAAATTACAATAACAGAGACTGCCGGTGCAGCAATTACAGGACCATTCTGATATACTAGGGACTAGATATAAGTTACGTCTCCCCTGAGGCCCAAACTATCACCTTGCTGGTCATAACAGAGACTGCCTCAAGGTCCTTCCCCCTAGGCCTCTTCCTCGGACCCGATCTTCAGGCTAGCCTGGAGGAACACAAGACAAAACCCACTGAATCAGTGCTACTGGAAGACAATTATATTTGTGGTGACCAACATACAACAAATTTCTGCTGAAAAAGCTCACCAGGGAAACAGATGGCGCAAATGACGCTGGTGGTGCAGACTCTTCAGTGCTTGAACCACTGCCAACATCAGATGGAAGTGAACCTGCATAAACAGCAATTGACACGATCAAAACTAACAGGTATATGATCAACCAAAGCATTTTTGGGATGCATGATTAATAGTAACTATTGTGAAATTTATTCAAGGTTTGTGATATTACTAGAAACATAGGCTCACTGCATAAGAAAATTTAAAGCAACCACATAACTAATCTGTTTGCCAAGTTTCAGATGGCATGAAGGTGACACTCATGCTCCGGAAACCTGCTCTGTGTTTGTAATTACTGTCGGTAAGGGTTCAGTGTCACCACTAATTAACATGGGCAGGTTTGATCTGCATTATTCACTTCGGGTTCATCTTTCATATCTATGTTTGATTGAATTGCACTCCACGTTGGTAATTTACGTTCCATTTACAGCAATTCAATGTCTAGAAATACATAGCATACATGCGACGTGCGGGGAATACATAGCCTAGATGCGACGTTGTCAATTATATGTACGTGCAGAGAAGGCGACGTTCTTCTTCAGCCCAGGGAACCGCAAGTACCTCAACGGCGCGCGGCCCGACAGCAAGTACTGGAAGGCCACCGGCGCACTGGCACAGACAAGCCGATCTTGGCTGGCGGCGGCGCGCGCTGCTTCGGCGTCAAGAAGGCGCTCGTCTTCTATCAGGGCCGATCCCCACGTTGCACCAAAACGGAGTGGATCATGCACGAGTACCGCCTCCTCCAGGCCGACGCCGGCGCCGCCAACCACAGCCCACAGGCCCCATGACTTCACGAGGCTGGACGTCTGGGTCCTGTGCCGCATCCGCAGGAAGGGTGACGCCGTCGAGCCGGACGCGGACGGAGAATCCGGGGCGGCGCCGAGCCAGGTCGTTGCGCCGGCGCCTGCAGCCACGGGGGAGGTGCACGTACGTGGTTATGCATTACGCGGCTTCGGTGATGACTGGGCAGACGGCCAGCTCCTGCGGTACCTGATAGACAGCCATCTGCGGCGCCAGCTCGAGCGAGAGGTCGGCATCTGTTATGACCGGTTTGTCTTATAGTAGGAAGAAGGTTATTAGTGGGCCTAAATTAGGAACTTAGCCCATTTATCTTTATGTCATTAGCCTATATATATCCATATAATCTCACCGTGAACAGGCAAGCAATAATCAATCTATTATTGCCAACTCCCAGAGGAGTTGGCGTTTCAAACCCTAGCCGCCACCCCTCCATCGTGCGCCGCCCTCCCCTCCCTCACGACGGCGGCTGGCCGCCGGCGCCGCCTCCCTCCCCCGCGATCCGTGCACTGATACGTCTCCGACGTATCGATAATTTCTTATGTTCTATGCCATATTATTGATGATACCTACATGTTTTATGCACACTTTATGTCATATTCGTGCATTTTCTGGAACTAACCTATTAACAAGATGCCGAAGTGCCAGTTCCTGTTTTCTGCTGTTTTGGTTTCAGAAATCCTAGTAACGAAATATTCTCGGAATTGGACGAAACGAAGACCCAGGGGCCTATTTTTCCACGGAGCTTCCAGAAGACCGAAGAACATACGAAGTGGGGCCACGAGGTGGCGACACCACGTGGCGGCGCGGCCAAGGGGGGGGGCCGCGCCGCCCTATGGTGTGGCCCCCTCGTCTGGCCCCCGACTCTGCCCTTCCGCTTACTTAAAGCCTCCGTCGCGAAACCCCTGATGCGAAAAACCACGATACGGAAAACCTTACCGAGACGCCGCCGCCGCCGATCCCATCTCGGGGGATTCGGAGATCTCCTCCGGCACCCTGCTCGAGAGGGGATTCATCTCCCGGAGGACTCTACACCGCCATGGTCGCCTCCGGAGTGATGAGTGAGTAGTTCACCCCTGGACTATGGGTCCATAGAAGTAGCTAGATGGTTGTCTTCTCCTCATTGTGCTTCATTGTTGGATCTTGTGAGCTGCCTAACATGATCAAGATCATCTATCTCGTAATACTATATGTTGTGTTTGTCGGGATCCGATGGATAGAGAATACCATGTCATGTTAATTATCAAGTTATTACATATGTGTTGTTTATGATCTTGCATGCTCTCCGTTTCTAGTAGAGGCTCTGGCCAAGTTTTTACTTTTAACTCCAAGAGGGAGTATTTATGCTCGATAGTGGGTTCATGCCCGCATTGACACCGGGACGAGTGACGTGAAAGTTCTAAGGTTGTGTTGTGCTTGTTGCCACTAGGGATAAAACATTGGCGCTATGTCCGAGGATGTAGTTGTTGATTA
>NW_025900142.1:0-22444 GCF_022539505.1 Lolium rigidum
GATATCCGCGGCGCTGCTTGCTGCTTGTGGCAGACAAACTGCCCCGGTGCTCTCTGCTTGCCTCTGGGCTGTGGCACACAAACTGCGATATGCAGCCTTATCTATTCTTGGACTTGATCGTCTGATCGACTCGAATCACACGAAAATGAGCCGCGATCGGGACTACAGTAGATACGACAATAATCTAGTACGGAGTAGTATAAATTATATTAACAGAACATTTCAAGTTTAGTACTTCCTCCGTTTATAAAAACTAGAAGATAACCTAAACGATTGCAGCGAAAATTTCTCCGATAACTCTGTTTTGTAAAAAACAAAAGGATATAAGGCATCTCCAGCGGCGCGACGTAAACGGACGCTCGGCCGTCTGCGTCCGCCGGGCCAAAAAATGTGTATGGTACCACCTCCAGCGGGGCAACGTAAAATGATCGGACCATCCGCGGCGACGCAAACCTGGCCCAAATATGCGTCTGCTACCACCTCCAGCGGACGTGCAAAGTCTCCGCTCGCGTCTAGCGGATCCTGCGTCGATGCGTCTTCTCAAGCGCACCAGCGACTGGTGCCGCTGCGTCGCTTCGGCAGTCTGCGCCACGTTAATGGCGATGCCTCGGCTACCGAGCGGCCGCCGCCTACATCCGCCAACCATGTTAATGGCGACGCCACGCGTCCTGGCCATCGCCTGCCTCCGGCCTATATAAAGAGGGTGCGCGTTCTTCTTCCTCATCCACTCCTCCAAACAAACCCTAGTCGCCACAAGCTCCACCGTAGCACCGCCTAGCTCTTCCTGCGATGCAGTCAGGCCCACGAGGAAGTCCATGGCGGGTCCTGGTGGCCGACGAGGCGGTCGAGGCCGCGGACCTGGGCGCCCCCGTGGCTGGGGGGGCCGTCGTGGTGGAGCAGCTACGGCTCCACGCTCGCCGTCGCCTGCGCCCTCCTCGTCTTCGCAGGACGATCGCTGCTTCGAGTTCCTCCTCCGCATTGGCGACGACCCACTCAGCATCAAGCGGCTCCCGAACAAGTTCGTCGGGTTCGTTGATGGCGTCGAGACGGCGCAGTTGCAGCTACGGGAGGCCAGCTGCAACTTCTGCGGGTGGACTGTGGAGGTCTTGTTCGACAGGAAGGGCAAGATGTATCTGCACACGGGGTGGGACAAGTTCACCTGCGACCTCGCACTCGAGCCCGGTTGCCAGCTCACCTTCCTCTACGAGGGGGACGACGAGATGATCGTCAAGGTGTTCGACGACACAGCCTGTCGCAGGCACTACCACACCGGCGAATTCAGCTCGGACACCGATAGTTAGAACTTAGAGTGTTCTTTCTTTGCAGCGAATATGGCTACGGGCCAGACATAGCCAGTAGTGAAGGTTTCTGATTGTTCTTCCTCGAAAGAACCAACAGGGGCACCGTCCCAAGCTGGATTTTCCAGTTTGGGTGACTGGGTGTGCCCTTGAATGTTCTTTCTTGGCAGCAAATAACGGAAATCAACACAACTGGTTTCTTTTTTAAATTTGTTTTTATTTGTGTCAACCATGGTTCAAACTATGTATTAGTTTGTGTAAACCATGTTCCAAACTATGTATTAGTTTGTGTAAAATAATATTCCAATATGTAATGTTTGGAACTATGTTTAAATGGAGAAGAGAAAAAAAAACAAGTGAAAAAATGCGTCGCCCCGCTGGAGCCAACCCAGATGCAAACGGACGCGCGGACGAAAACGGTCATTTTAGCGTCTGTGGCACGACGCAAACGGACACGCGCGCTGTCAACACCCGGATTTTTAAGTCCAGATGTCTGTTATGCCATACATCGCAATCCCAGGAATATTGTTGTTGCGAGACATAACAGTTGAATATCATAAGTCATCATTCATTACATACCATAGTCGTCTTACAAATAGAGATCACATGATCCAATATTAAACAAATAGTTGATCTAATGATCAACGAACATATTACATGGCGGAAGCGTAACGGAAGTGGACTATCTAATCCACAGGCCAACGTCTGACGTCAGAAGATTCCCTAGTTGTCGTAGACGTCCTGATGTCCGTCCTCCTGGTACTGCTGCTCTTCTTCATAGTCTGGCCATTTGAATAGCCAGGGACACAGCCGTGAGTACTTTAAAGTACTCGCAAACTAATACTATGTAAGTACTATCAATTCTAGTAAGGGGGTGCTAAGCTCTAGTTTATTTTGCATAAAGCCAGTTTTAGTTCACAAGTACTTGATAAAGACTCATTCATGTGCTAACTAACTCAAGTGGGAACATTAGTGTCATTCCCACAACTCAGTTGTGATTCAAGTCAATTCAGTTCAAAAATCACCATTCACTTCATCAACATTTTCAAAAGATATCTGACACAGGTAACAGTATGGCCTTTCCAGCCGTCCGTAACCGTGGACACGGCTATTCGAATAGGTTTACACTCTGCAGAGGTTGCACACTTGTGCCACAACATTTGATTTCATCCGTCGGGATAACCCCGAATCATCGTAACTCAGTACGCGGATCATCAACCATAACCTTTAACTTACATACCCTAGTATGGTACCTCTCCCCATGAGCTTGGCCTCCCAGTGAAGACCAACTGTCAACCTGGGAACTGCACAGGGCTTGGCCGTACAATTCACCTCATTTCACATCATTTCTCATACAACGGAGGCAGCCTCGGCATAACCCCTATGATGCTTGTTCGGAGGGAACCCATACTAAGATGTATAAACTTCCAGTTAAGCCCTACCCATAATCAAGTATTGTGGGGGTACTCAAAAATTGGAAAGGTATCGCATCCAAACCAATATCAGTTTTAGTCAAAATTCACCATCTCCTTCAAGTCATATTCACCTTCAAAAATCATTCAATGGGATGAATCATCATTCCAAAGTTTTCAAATTCATTTCCAAAACACAAGTTCCCATCTAGAGTAGTCAATTTTAATCATTAGCACTAGTACTAATCATGAGGTGTGCTATCTTGCTTGGCCATCTTTGAGACTAACTTTGCTACTCTAGTAACACTCTAAACTTAGACCAAAGTTAACTATAAAAGTAACTTCTTAATAAACCAAGTAAAAACTTGTAAGGTAAAAACTTGGGATGGGATCATGGTAAGTAAGGTAAGATCAATGGTGCCTTGCCCCAAAGGGCTTTGCACTTGCAAGAATATTAGCTTGCCTTGGTTGGTGTACTGGTCAAAGTGGTCTTCCTCCTCTTGATGGTAGACCTCCTCCTCCTGGTACTCTTCGATGCTAGCGTATAAAAACGGATACGAAGTAACAATCACCAAACAAGGTTTAAAGGCTATACTAAGCACACACAATGGGTTCACACAACTTATCCTAGCATTCCACACTTACTAGTATGTGAGTTGGCTTTGTTTTCTTATTAAGAGAAAAATAATTTCTTCTCATTTCAAATATTACTTTAGGGTTTTCATTTAAGTCCTTGAGGAAATAATTTCCTCTCATTGAATCTTGTTAAGATTTAATCTCCTCAAATGCATAATACATGAACTATTGTTGACCAAGGTCAACCATTCATAATCATCATTTGGGAAAATGATTTTAATGAGGTAGAATACCTCATACCATTTAACACTACTAACTATGATTTAATATCACCAAGTAATTTCATGTGAGAGCATTTAGACCAGGGTCACAACTTCATATGAAAGTACTTGGGACAAGATTTAAATGAAGCAAAACACTCAGAAACTCAATTCGGCTCCCGGGTGCGTATGATCCCTCTACCATAAAAACATATTTCCAAGTGTTAAAAAAATTTGACAAATAAATTTACATGTACATCTCCATAATATATGTGTATTTGTAAGTACTATCAATTCTAGTAAGGGGGTGCTAAGCTCTAGTTTATTTTGCATAAAGCCAGTTTTAGTTCACAAGTACTTGATAAAGACTCATTCATGTGCTAACTAACTCAAGTGGGAACATTAGTGTCGTTCCCACAACTCAGTTGTGATTCAAGTCAATTCAGTTCAAAAATCACCATTCACTTCATCAACATTTTCAAAAGATATCTGACACAGGTAACAGTATGGCTTTTCCAACCGTCCGTAACCGTGGACACGGCTATTCGAATAGGTTTACACTCTGCAGAGGTTGCACACTTGTGCCACAACATTTGATTTCATCCGTCGGGATAACCCCGAATCATCGTAACTCAGTACGCGGATCATCAACCATAACCTTTCACTTACATACCCTAGTATAGGTACCTCTCCCCATGAGCTTGGCCTCCCAGTGAAGACCAACTGTCAACCTGGGAACTGCACAGGGCTTGGCCGTACAATTCACCTCATTTCACATCATTTCTCATACAAAGGAGGCAGCCTCGGCATAACCCCTATGATGCTTGTTCAGAGGGAACCCATACTAAGACGTATAAACTTCCAGTTAAGCCCTACCCATAATCAAGTATTGTGGGGGTACTCAAAAATTGGAAAGGTATCGCATCCAAACCAATATCAGTTTTAGTCAAATTCACCATCTCCTTCAAGTCATATTCACCTTCAAAAATCATTCAATGGGATGACTCATCATTCCAAAGTTTTCAAATTCATTTCCAAAACACAAGTTCCCATCTAGAGTAGTCAATTTTAATCATTAGCACTAGTACTAATCATGAGGTGTGCTATCTTGCTTGGCCATCTTTGAGACTAACTTTGCTACTCTAGTAACACTCTAAACTTAGACCAAAGTTAACTATAAAAGTAACTTCTTAATAAACCAAGTAAAAACTTGTAAGGTAAAAACTTGGGATGGGATCATGGTAAGTAAGGTAAGATCAATGGTGCCTTGCCCCAAAGGGCTTTGCACTTGCAAGAATATTAGTTTGCCTTGGTTGGTGTACTGGTCAAAGTGGTCTTCCTCCTCTTGATGGTAGACCTCCTCCTCCTGGTACTCTTCGATGCTAGCGTCTAAAAACGGATACGAAGTAACAATCACCAAACAAGGTTTAAAGGCTATACTAAGCACACACAATGGGTTCACACAACTTATCCTAGCATTCCACACTTACTAGTATGCGAGTTGGCTTTGTTTTCTTATTAAGAGAAAAATAATTTCCTCTCATTTCAAATATTACTTTAGGGTTTTCATTTAAGTCCTTGAGGAAATAATTTCCTCTCATTGAATCTTGTTAAGATTTAATCTCCTCAAATGCATAATACATGAACTATTGTTGACCAAGGTCAACCATTCATAATCATCATTTGGGGAAATGATTTTAATGAGGTAGAATACCTCATACCATTTAACACTACTAACTATGATTTAATATCACCAAGTAATTTCATGTGAGAGCATTTAGACCAGGGTCACAACTTCATATGAAAGTGTTTGGGACAAGATTTAAATGAAGCAAAACACTCAGAAACTCAATTCGGCTCCCGGGTGCGTATGATCCCTCTACCATAAAAACATATTTCCAAGTGTTAAAAAATTTTGACAAAAAAATTTACATGTACATCTCCATAATATATGTGTATTTGTCAAGTTTCACGAAAAAATGATATTTTTTTGTAGTCTAAGCGAAAAAGAGAAAATTTATCTTGTGATAAGTCTTTGTTTCAACACCGAATTTTTTCTTTTTTGCACACGCCACATGACATGTCGATTTTCCATGAAACGACTTTGTGAGCGTGTAGCACATGAAGATGTACGTGCGAAATTTTTGTTTCAATTTTTTTGACATTTTAAAATGTGTCTAACATGTATTTCAAAATAAAGGGAGCATACGCTCCCATGTGCCAAAACATCACTCCCCAAAACACTTCATAAGATTTACATAATAGTTTTGGACACTATCACTTGACTAAACTAGTCATATAGTCCTTTATTCAAACTAGGCCATGATCACTCAAAGTAACCATACCATATTTTTGCAGAAACAATTAGTGTAAGTGAAAAGTGAGCTATGAGAGTTGAAATCAACTTAATATCATTTTTGGTTGATTTTTAATAATTATTTGAAGGTGAAAAAGTCCCTAACTTGCGATTTTTGCACATTTATTCTACAAGGAATTTCAATGTGAGACCAGTGTGGTTCGATCAAGCATTTCCTAAGCTTTCCAACAATATAAAGTTTATCAAATTTGGTTGGGTAGATTTGATTCTATTTAATTTTGAAAAAGCATCTGCAAGGAAATTCATTGAATTCTAAAATTTGAATTCAAACGTGTTGGGCTTGCGCGGGAAAGCAAATGGGCCGAAACGAGGGGAGACGGACTGGGCTGGCCCAGTAACGTTTCAGCGCGCCACAGCCAACTGACAGGGTGGGACCCACTCGTCAACGACGGAACTTACCGAATCGGTACGCAGGGCTGAGAAGCGTTGGATCAGGAGGAGATCGGACGGCGGAGGGTCGTCGTCGTCGTCGAGAGGCAGACGCGGGCACGGCGGAGGTAGGGGTCGACGGCGAGCAGGGACTCCAGCGAGCGGCGGCGTTGATGCAGGGCGACGTTGCAGACGACGGCGAGCTCAACGATGGTCGTGGGAGCTCCGAGGATGGACTACAGCGTTGGCTTGTTCTGCGGCGGCTCACGGGCGGCGAGGTTGCAATTGGACGGCGGTGGTGAGCAATGTCGAGTGGAGAGAGTGCGAGGAGGCTCAGAGGAGGGAGGGGAGGCGACTGGTGTGCTCAGTTGAGGAGGAGGGGCTCTCCTTTTATAGGAGCTCGAGGTGGCCGAGGTTCTGCGGCAAGGTCGACAGCGGCGCGGCGATTCCGGCGAGCGAAGGGGACAGGCGAGAGCAGCGCTAGCTAGGTGAGGTCACAGTGGTGCTAGGGAGCCTGCTGGCGAGGTGGGGGACGGCCAGGTGAGCGCGGGCGAGGTTGATGCCTGGCGGCACGGGTGCGGGAGAACGGCGAGGTTGTCGACGGCGACGGCGCTCGCGAGGACACGGGCGCGTGTCTGGTGGGTTGCAGGGACGGCGGTGAAGCTCACGGTGCTGAGAGGGGGGCCAGGGGTGGCGTCGTTCGGCGAGGCGACAGGTGCACTGCGCGCGTCCGTGGCGCGCTCACGACGTCCTCGGCATGGCCCTGGGCGGTTCTGGGTGCGACGCGTGCCGTTGCTGTGGTGCATTTCTTCGGCCATGGCGGGTTCTAGCATGTGCAGGGGAGCAAGGGGAAGCAAAGGGGCATGGTGGCCAGGGCTAGGAGTGAGAGAGGTGAGAGGGGGCTAGCCATGGGGAACATGGCCGGCATGGCCTTGCCATGGCTAGGTTTGGCCTAGTCCCTAGGGTTGTTGTGCCACGGTTGGATGCAGAGGGGACCAGGGAGCATGTAGAGGCAAGGTGGTGCACTAGGGTTGAGCCAAACACTATTTGCAATAGTGTTTTGGATTTGGGCATAATTGCTATTTCAAATTCTTGCCAAATTTGTTCTTTGCCAAGTGGTTCCAAAATTTTAATTTGGTTGATTTGGATGAGTTGCAAATGACCAGAGACAAACATAGGTGGTGGTGGAATTTTAAAAATAAAAGAAATGCAAAAATGCAAAGTGTGAGATTGTTGAATCTGTTAAAAAGTCTCAACTTTGCATGAGCATAGTTTTTGATCCAAGAAGAATTTGATATGGTGGTCTTTACAAAAGTTGTTCACCTTCAGGTGTTCTTGGATGAGGTGCAAATAATTGGAATTGTTTGGTTTGAAAAACTTCAAATCCAGGGGCTCAAAGTAGTGACCAGACTAAAATTGGCAGATTTGACCAATATCATATGTGATCACAATTTGAGTTCAAATTTGATTTGATTTGAGTTTATTTGATTCCAAAAGTTGTATTAAGTGTTTAGTAACATAATACAACTAAAGGTGAAGACCAAATTGGTCTAGGTCCAAGATTTGTAAAAATGGCATAAACCATATGTGAGGGTTTTGTGATTTTCTAACTTTTATTCTTTTCTTTTTCTTTGCTTCCCTTAGGCATGTGTAAGGTTTATTTAGTGTTAGATTGAGTTGGGTAAAGAGTTCAAACCATTTTGGGAAAGTGTGGGTGCATAGGTCAAGAATTGATATTATGGCTAAGTGCCACATATGCCTCTATGCATATGTTTTATTTTATTTTTGTTTCTCACTTGGATTTGTTGGTAAGTACTTGGTTAGGTGTATTGAGGTATTTAAATTCATCTACACAAGGTAGCCATGGCAAAAGTTATTGTTTGCCAAAATAACCATAGGCTTACATATGCCTTTTTCTTATTTAAGATCATTTCTTTTTATTTGGTTTTCCAAAGGATGGTGATAGGAGGGGTGAGGTTTAGGGTTTAGTGGGGTTTACAATGGTTCACCACCATTTAGTAAAAAAAATGGTAGGGGTCAAGGGTTTCATATTAGGGCTATATGCCCACATATGTCTTTTTCTTTTATTTTGGTTTCTCATATTTGATCCACTTTGTTTTGAGATGGTTAGGGTTTTAGGGTTTTGGAAATATGTGTAATGCAATAAAAAAACAAGCATGGCAATAGCACAAGGATTAAGTATGAGTACTATGCATAGCACTCTATGTAAGAAAAGTTTTTGTTGGTTCTCATTTTTGAAAAAAGGGAATTTCATTTTCTCTTTGTTTTTAAAATTTGGGATGTTACACGCGCGGACAATAAAATACGTCGCGCCACTGGAGATGCCCTAAGTTGATTAGAATAGGATGGTATTTATAGGAACATGCAGGATTCAGTTGACGTAAATAGTCAAGAGGCTAACTTAAAAAAACTGACTTGAAATGGTTATGTAGTTGGCGGCTAAAAGTTGATGATGTGGATAATTGGATGGCTTAAAAAATAGATGATGTGGCTTGCATGTAGAGTATTAATGAATGTTAGTGGGGAATGACATGGACAATTGGATGGCTAATAGAATGGATGATGTGGATAGTTTACATGTTGAGATAGAAAACTTAAATGACCCTCTAGTGGGGTTTTGCTTTATAATATATATAGATATGTCGAGGATTTATATATTCGAGTAGAATGGCATGTGAGCTATTCCATCATAGACAATTAATGCACCACAACCACTTTCTAGTTCATCATGGATTCATGGACCAAACATTACCCCTGCTATCTTTTCACATTCACATTTGCAAATATAGACTTCATCGTTTCTCAAGAACACATAGGCTATAAAAGGTCATGTATAGGGTGTGTAACAACTCACTCTCACATGAATGGATTTGAGGGGATGTTGGAGCTCCAAGACCACTTTGAGGAACCTAGTGGCATAGAAACGGTGTTGCGCGACCTTATCTATTTTTTGGGCATGATCAACTCATATCATACAAAACTGAAAAATCAAAATGAGGAGGGACGATCATTTATCGAAGATATGAAAGATTTTTTAATAAAGATTAATTTGAAAACAAAGTAGATATGACATGAAAAATAGCCTAAGCATATTAATCTAGTCGACGATACTACGCAAACAAGATATACATCTATCTCAATTACTAGTATTAGAAAACTAAGAATATTCCCTAACACTAGAAAGAAGGGTCTTGGTTGCGGTGGTGGCAACAACAGCAGTTGCGGCGCAAACAACAACACATGTGATACTCTTACTCAAGATGACGATGTAGTAAAAAGAGTCATACTTAGTTGATCACACCAATGTGGGTGAAGTAATCCAAGGTGTCGCATGTACTCATGCAAGTGTGTTCCCCTAAATACATTACCATATCTCTCCTATATAGGATCTCAAGAGACACAGTTCCGAACGCATGCTCCCCCGGTTTGCGTTCCATGTTGATAAGCGGGATGCATAAGTACTAGAGGCTGCACAAAGCTATAGTGGCACTTTGGTGTTGTGTGTGGTGGTAAAGTTACGATGTGGCTCTTCTCATAAGGTTGGGTCGGTAAGATGTGGGGCCGGCCAATACCACGTACGTGTAGGTAACAAACCCATACACCGAGTATATATTGGTAACCATGTCGTTAATAATGTGTCCGCTAAGATTCATGATAAATTACAATTAAATCTTTCCCAGACACCAAGGGTCTAAGCCCGGCTTGGCTCATCCATGAAACACGACACGCGTGTGGGGCATGAGCCACTCCTCTTCTCATGCTTTAGTAAATAGTACTTTACAAAGAAGTCCAATTCTCTCCCAACTAGCAATTAGGGCTAAATTTTAGCCTCACCACTTGAGAATTCGAACATTTTTCATGAGCCAAAAGAACAACAAAATGAAATGACCCCACTCCAAGTCTAAGAGGCACATTAGATTATATGTGTTTAAGTGTGATGTTTATATACTAGAATTTTAGTGGAAACTATTAAGTTTAACTTAAAAAGTCACCTAAAACTTCACACTGCGATTAAACATAATTTGACAATGGACTATGCCCTAAATTTAAAAAATTATGAGTGTAAGTTTCACACCAAGTCTCGATCGATACCCGTGGGTGTCATACTCCAATGCCTCTTCATGGGTTGTCGATCCCTAGGAAGCTCAATCGTGTGAAGTCTCAACTATAATTGGTAAGTAGTTAATTTAGTGGCATACACTGAAATGAGTCACATCTATATATTGCTACAAGCAAGGCACATATTAGCAGAAAGCTCTTCGTAGGACGAGCCCAGTGAAAAAGTCGGCGGAGCATTTAAAAAACAAAGGCAAAAAGGTTTACCTATTTCCATTAAATAAGAAAAGAGCATTTACATTTACATGGGAGAAAAGAAGACCTCCCAACAGCTAGGAACACAAAAGATTATCCTCCCTGCATAATATGACTTATGTGTTTCGCACCCATGGTTACCAAAGTTCTGCCGCTTTCTTGATGGTCGCTAGAAGGATAGGAGAAGGGGCAGATTTTTTGTGGAAGACCCTCGCACTTCTTAAAAAAAGGTAAGGCCGTTGCGATCCCAGCATTCTCAGCGTTTGGACGGTGCTCGCTTCGCCGTGGGGCCCATTGTCGGTGTGTGAGCTGCCGTTCGAGTCTGGCCCGCTACTGCATGGTGGACGCGTGTCTGTTTGGGCATGCTCTATCCTTTCCGTCGGTGTGGGGTGGGGCGGTTTGACTGGTCGACCGCGTTCTCGATTCCTGGTGGAGTTTCTTCTCTGGCTGCCGCCAGGTTTCTCTCGGATCCGGCCGATCCTCTCTCTCCGCTGGCTGGTCTTGCCGGCTGCGGCGGCTTTGCTCTCCAATCTGGCCGCTCCTCTCTCTTCGTCGGCGATTTGGGTCTGGACGGACTGTTTCTTTGGCGGGATTTCTTCGCCGGCCTGTTCGTTCGGCCGGAGTGGCCTGCTGGTTTACCCGAGGTACCTCCGTTCTTCTTATTTTTTCCTCTTTCTTTTTTCGGACGGCTCTGCGTTGATGGTCTATCTGCGTGCTACTCTTTGTTCTTTGTACCTATATAAGAAATGTCCATGTTCTAATCGATTGTTGTTGTGGAGTCGGCATACTGCTCGGAGGCGGCAGCGTCGGGATCCGTCTCTCCGCGGCATGCTTCAGAGTTGGTGGCGTTGAATCCGGGCGATGCTGGTGGGTTGCTGGTTACTGCTCTTCCTCTTCCTCTTCACTGGAGGTTTGCGGGATTTCCCTCTTTTTGTTTTTTTTCCTTCGATTACTCAGATTGACTGCTCTGTCTAAAACTTGGTTGCAAGTTATACTTCTCTTTTTTGTTCCTAGATGGCGGCTCTTCTGTTGCCAACACACACAAACGCCTCAGCAGCACCTACTTCATAAGTTGTTGTTCATGTAGGGCCACTGGAGACTGAGCTCCCACCTGCACTTTTGGTAAATATTTTGGTTTGTGAAATGTGCGAACCTCCGGCCAAATCCATCTAATACTCTTCACTTGTGCAGGACGAACTTGTGCCGTTGCATCTAGGCATGCACCGGCAGAGGCAAATGGTGTAGAGGACCAGGGCTCATCAAGCAATAAGAATGCACGGTCACGTCACGACGAAGTTCCAGACCGGCGACATTCACCTCTAAACGATGGATCCCGTGCCTCTGATCATGTTGCTGATCGCGCCCGACACACGGTCTTCTCCATGGCAGGGGTAAACTCATGGATACTGCAGTTTACACCCTCGCTAATTTGAGTAATTTCAACCTTGATTGTCTTTTCTGCGTGAAATTGTTGTGCTAAATATCCTTACCCGAAACCGTTTTAGCTTTAACCTATTCTGTTTAGATTTAGCTGACCATGCGTGCATTATGATGACTCTGTTTTGTTTACACATCTTGTGTTAGGAATAGAAATTTAGTTTGGGTGAATTATTTGCTTAGCCTATGCTCTCTTCGTCTAGCTTACCTAGCAGTTCAGTTACTACTTTCTTACTGTCATCCTGCATGGCAAACAGTGATGCATTTCTGCTTTACTGGCCCCTTGGCTGATGCTCCCCGTGTGTCTGAATTTTTCTATCACAAATACAGGTTATGTATTCATGGTTCCTAGACCTGCCGTCAAGTTTGGGCATACACACGATTTGGAAAGAAAGAACTTAGGGTTCTACTGAGGTTCTGTGCAACACATTTAGCTTGGCAACATGTGAGAAAATTGCATGATTGAATTTGAAACATTTGTCAAAGGTGAAGTGCCTATCAAAATTACTGTGTATACTTCAAGCTCTCCCTTACAACATGAATGGTTTACTACTTTTGTTCACCTACCAAAATTGCACGATTGATTTGCGACAATGTAACAATACCTTAGAACTATCCTGGTTTGTTTCAGGTTCCGAATTCTGCTGCTGCTTGTATGGGGGTTTGATTTTTTACTGCATAATCAAACAGTGTATAGAAGTATAGATATTGCCTGATTTTTTGGTTTCATATACCAATGCTTTTCTGGGGGTTTAATTCTTATTTTATATGATTAGTTCCAGAATATAAGCCATGCCTCATTTTCCAGGCCTATAGATTGCACGGCCATGGCTGCTAAAAAAAAGTGACAAGATCAGTAGAACATGGACTCCTTTGAAGACTGTAAACCCAAATTCATGTGGACATCAAGTGTAGCAGCACGAATTCGCCTCCTTGGTTTAACAATAGCTATTGACTGCATCTAATCACCATTTCTTGCAGGTCGATCATACAATGTACCTATTGCGGCTGATTATCCTTCAGCACATTTGCGCTGCCCTTCAGTTGCCCATCAATTCCATCCATACCATCCGCATAGCAATGGCCCTTCGAGGGGTATATCAGCATAGGGATACTGCCGGATGGTGTCAACTCCTAGACGTCAGCCGTCCCAAGGTTCTTCCATGGCCACCATATGCCCACCGAGTTTGCCACTATGGAGTGTGCATGGGAGAGCACACACAAGACTGTCAAAGTTGAGAATCATTCCACAAACAACAGGCGGATCAGCTCTATGCAGCATCGTTGACTTACCAGCCACCCCACCAGGGCGTGGCAAGAAAAAGCGCAGCATCATCAGTCCAACTGTCTACAAATATTTAGAGGGAGACTGCCTAGAATTACTAATTAGAAATAAAATAAAAATAAAATACTTTCTCTGATCCAAATTAACTGGCGCAGTGATATACTATGTATTATCAGCTCCCATTACACAAATTAAGTAATTCTTTTTTCCCAATACAATTGAGTGGTGAACTAATATTTTGTGTTTATTTGCATGTGAGTTTCTGAAGTTGTTAGTACATGCTCTAAATGAATTTTAGTCACAACTTTTTTTATGGGAACTGAAATGTCAGTAACCTTCTTGATTAGCAGGTCATATAAATTTCATATGCATGCGTGTTAATGTATTCTGAGCTTCTCACTGGTCAGATCTGAAACAGGTGTACCCAACCATTGTCCCTGACGCAGCTGTTAGTCTTGGTTAATACATATGCACGCCCCATCCTTGGTTTGATATATCCCTGTCATGTGTTTGTGTTCTTCATTTTCCAACGTTTTGTTGGTATTCCTTTTGCAGTTTATCTTGTTTCATCTATAATTTTTTAGGATAACGACGAAGAAAACAAGTAACGTTCTAGATGCGGATAGTGTTCAGTCCGTTGTTCCAATGTTGCAGTTTTTTGCGAGATATCTGTTAACGATGGCAAGATTGTATGTGTAAGATATTTATGCTTATCTGTCCGTGAAACATGTTGAAATTTAATTTTACCACAAATATTAGTTTGGTGTTAATTTCGTCAAGCAACACATGAGATACTGTAGGCCGGGTGTAGTCTTAAACCTTTTATGTAATAAAGCTCTTTATTGAAAAAAGAGATATTTGTAGCAGCTCTTCGTCTGGTACTGAACATGATAAAAGGCTATTTGAACAGCTAAAATTTCATTCATGGGTGTGGTGAAGCGCCATAACATGTGAGACAAAGTGTGTGGTATATTCTTCGACAATCCAAACCTAATACACCACCGCGATAGCAGAAAAAACACGCACGCCGCCCCATCGCTCCGTTCTGTATCGATCTTTCATTACATATGCAAGCCATCTGAGAACGTGAGGCAGGCGGCGCGGCGAAGCGCGCTGTCCATCTAGTATTTTGTTTCATATAGTCCAACTTGTTAATTAGCATGGTGAGGGTGGTCATTGCCTTGAAGTTTTGAGTGGTGGAGTGTCAACACCCGGTTTTTTAAGTCCAGATGTCTATTATGCCGTACATCGCAATCCCAGGAATATTGTTTTTGCGAGACATAATAGATTAATATCACAGCACATCATTCATTACATACCATAATCGTCTTACAACAATGGATCACATGATCCAGTCTTAATACAACATAGAGAATCTAGAGATCCTATTACAAAACACATAGCGGAAACGAAGTAGTGGTTGTGGTCCATCTGTTCCACAGGCAACTGTTGACGTTAGGAGTGGTCCTAGTTGTCGTAGACGTCCTGCTGTCCTTCATCCTGGTATTGGGGCTCATCTTCAAGGTCTGGCCATTTGAATAGCCAGGGACACAGCCATGAGTACTTTAAAGTACTTGCAAACTAATACTAATGTAGGTACTATCAACTATGGTAAGGGGGTGCTAAGATCTAGGTTCATTTGCATAAAGTCAGTTTTATTTCGTAAGCATTTAGTAAACAAGACTCTTCATTTGCCTAACTTAACTTAAGTGGGAACATTAGTGTCACTCCCACAACTCTGTTGTGATTCAAAGTCAAAGTCACCTTTCAAATTCAAGTCACAAGTCACCATTCATATTTTGGAAAAGTTCTGATGACGGAACAGTATGGCCTTTCCAACTGTCCATGACCGCGGACGCGGCTATTCGAATAGGTTTACACTCTGCAGAGGTCGTACACTTGTGCCACAATAATTGCAATAGTACGTCAGGGGTAACTGGCCCTGATTTATCGCACTCAGTGCGCGAACTACCAATCCTAACCTTTCATTTACATACCCTAGTATAGGCACCTCTCCCCATGAGCTTGGCCTCTCGGTGAGAGCAAACCGCCAACCCGGGAACTGCACAGGGCTTGGGTAGGACATTCACCTCATTTCACGTCATTTCACTTTCAATGGAGGCAGCCTCGGCATAACCCCTATGACGCTTGTTTAGAGGGAACCCATACTAAAATACATAAGTTTCCAGTTAAGCCTTACCCAGATTTAGGTATTGTGGGGGTACTTAAGAATTGGAATGGTATCGCATCCGAACCCAATCATCAGTTTTTGGTAAATTTCACCAAGTCATTCACAAGTCATATTCACCTTCAAAATCTTTCAATATAATGACTCATCATTCCAAGGTTTTCAAAGTCATTGGTTTTCACAAGTTCCCATCTAGAGTAGTCACTTTTAGTTTTAGCACTAGCAACTAGTCATGAGGGGTACTAATTAACTTGTATCTCTCTAGGCTAAGTGTGATGCTCTTGTACTACTCCATAACTAGACCCAGTGAATCATAAATCAAAAATAAACTTTAATAAACCAAAGTCAAAACTTGTAAGGTAAAAACTTGGGATAGGATCATTAAGCATAAAGTAATATGTAATGGTGCCTTGCTCTTGTGGAGATTTGCACTAGGGTAACTTGCAAGAATATTAGCTTGCCAAAAATATAGCTTGCATTAGTCTAGCTTGCCTTGATTGGGGTAGTGATCAAAGTTCTCTTCTTCTTCCTCCTGGTAGAAGACCTCCTCCTCTTGATAGTCTCCGGCACTAGCGTCTATAAACGAATACAAGGATACAATCACCAAACAATACTTAAGTAGACTAGCTTAGCCTTAATGGCTCACTGATTGCGCGTAGTTAACACGTCCGTTGGGAACCCCAAGAGGAAGGTGTGATGCGCACAGCAGCAAGTTTTCCCTCAGTAAGAAACCAAGGTTATCGAACCAGTAGGAGCCAAGAAGCACGTTGAAGGTTGATGGCGGTGGAGTGTAGTGCGGCGCAACACCAGGGATTCCGGCGCCAACGTGGAACCCGCACAACACAATCAAAGTACTTTGCCCCAACGTAACGGTGAGGTTGTCAATCTCACCGGCTTGCTCGTAAACAAAGGATTAGATGTATAGTGTGGATGATGATGATTGTTTGCGAAGAACAAGTAAAGAACAATTGCAGTAGATTGTATTTCAGATGTAAAGAATAGGACCGGGGTCCACAGTTCACTAGTGGTGTCTCTCCCATAAGATAATAGATGTTGGGTGAACAAATTACAGTTGGGCAATTGACAAATAAAGAAGGCATAACAATGCACATACATATATCATGATGAGTACTATGAGATTTAATCAGGGCATTACGACAAAGTACATAGACCGCTATCCAGCATGCATCTATGCCTAAAAAGTCCACCTTCAGGTTATCATCCGAACCCCTTCCAGTATTAAGTTGTAAACAACAGACAATTGCATTAAGTATGGTGCGTAATGTAATCAACACAAATATCCTTAGACAAAGCATCGATGTTTTATCCCTAGTAGCAACAACACATCCACAACCTTAGAACTTTCTATCACTGTCCCAGATTTAATGGAGGCATGAACCCACTATCGAGCATAAATACTCCCTCTTGGAGTCACAAGTATCAACTTGGCCTGAGCCTCTACTAGCAACGGAGAGCATGCAAGAACATAAATAACATATATGATAGATTGATAATCAACTTGACATAGTATTCAATATTCATCGGATCCCAACAAACACAACATGTAGGATTACAAATAGATGATCTTGATCATGATAGGCAGCTCACAAGATCTAACATGATAGCACAATGAGGAGAAGACAACCATCTAGCTACTGCTATGGACCCATAGTCCAGGGGTGGACTACTCACACATCGATCCGGAGGCGATCATGGCGATGAAGAGACCTCCGGGAGATGATTCCCCTCTCCGGCAGGGTGCCGGAGGCGATCTCCTGAATCCCCCGAGATGGGATTGGCGGCGGCGGCGTCTCTGGAAGGTTTTCCGTATCGTGGCTCTCGGTACTGGGGTTTTCGCAACGAAGACTTTAAGTAGGCGGAAGGGCAGGTCAAGGGGCGTCACGAGGGGCCCACACAACAGGCCGGCGCGGTCAGGGCTTGGGCTGCGCCGCCTTGTTGTGTGGCCACCTCGTGGCCCCACTTCGTATCCTCTTCGGTCTTCTGGAAGCTTCGTGGAAAAATAGGACCCTGGGCGTTGATTTCGTCCAATTCCGAGAATATTTCCTTACTAGGATTTCTGAAACCAAAAACAGCGAGAAAACAAGAATCGGCTCTTCGGCATCTCGTCAATAGGTTAGTGCCGGAAAATGCATAATAATGACATATAATGTGTATAAAACATGTGAGTATCATCATAAAAGTAGCATGGAACATAAGAAATTATAGATACGTTTGGGACGTATCAAGCATCCCCAAGCTTAGTTCCTACTCGCCCTCGAGTAGGTAAACGATAACAAAGATAATTTCTGAAGTGACATGCTATCATAATCTTGATCGTACTATTGTAAAGCATATGAGATGAATGCAGCGATTCGAAGCAATGATGAAGATAATGAGTAAACAAAAGAATCATATAGCAAAGACTTTTCATAAATAATGCTTTCAAGACAAGCATCAGTAAGACTTGCATAAGAGTTACTCATAAAGAAATAAATTCAAAGTAAAGGCATTGAAGCAACACAAAGGAAGATATAAGTTTCAGCGGTTGCTTCCAACTTCAACATATATATCTCATGGATAATTGTCAACACAAAGTAATATAACAGGTGCAATAGGTAAACATGTAAGAATCAATGCACATAGTTGACACAAGTGTTTGCTTCTGGGATAGAAAGAATAGATAAACTGACTCAACAATAAAGTAGAAGATAGGCCCTTCGCAGAGGGAAGCATTGACTACTATATTTGTGCTAGAGCTTTTCATTTTGAAAACAAGAAACAATTTTGTCAACGGTAGTAATAAAGCATATGTGTTATGTATAAGATATCTTATAAGTTGCAAGCCTCATGCATAGTATACTAATAGTGCTCGCACCTTGTCCTAATTAGCTTGGATTAACACGGATTATCATTGCATAGCATATGTTTCAACCAAGTGTCACAAAGGGGTACCTTTATGCCGCCTGTACAAAGGTCTAAGGAGAAAGCTCGCATTGGATTTCTTGCTTTTGATTATTCTCAACTTAGACATCCATACCGGGACAACATAGACAACAAATAATGGATTCCTCTTTAATGCGTAAGCATTCAACAACAGTTAATATTCTCATAAGAGATTGAGGATTAGTTGTCCAAACTGAAACTTCCACCATGAATCATGGCTTTAGTTAGCGGCCCAATGTTCTTCTCTAACATTATGCATACTCAAACCATTTGATCATGAAAATCTCCCTTACTTCAGACAAGACGAATATGCATAGCAACTCACATGATATTAAACAAAGGTAAAAGTTGATGGCGTCCCCAGAAACATGGTTACCGCTCAACAAGCAACTTATTAAGAAATAAGACACATAAGTACATATTCTTCACCACAATAGTTTTTAAGGCTATTTGTCCCATGAGCTATATATTGCAAAGGCAAAGAATAGAATTTTAAAGGTAGCACTCAAGTAATGTACTGTGGAATGGTGGAGAAATACCATGTAGTAGGTAGGTAAGGTGGACACAAATGGCATAGTATTTGGCTCAAGGATTTGGATGCACGAGAAGAATTCCTCTCAATACAAGGCTAGGCTAGCAAGGTTGTTTGAAGCAAACTCAAGTATAAAAGGTGCAGCAAAGCTCACATATCAACATATTGTAACTATTATAAGACTTTACATTGTCTCCTTGTTGTTCAAACACCTTAACCAGAAAATATCTAGACTCTAGAGATCAATCATGCAAACCAAATTTTAACAAGCTCTATGTAGTTATTCATTAATGAGTACAAGGTACATGATGCAAGAGCTTAAACATGATCTATATGAGCACAACAATTGCCAAGTATCACATTATTCAAGACATTATACCATTTACCACATGCGGCATTTTCCGTTTCCAACCATGTAACAATGAATGAAATAGTCCAACTTTCGCAATGAACATTAAAGATAAAGCTAAGAACATATTTGTTCATACGAAACAGCGGAGCGTGTCTCTCTCCCAAACAAAGAATGCTAGGATCCGATCTTATTCAAACAAAAACAAAAATAAAAACAAACAGACGCTCCAAGTAAAGCACATAAGATGTGACGGAATAAAAATATAGTTTCACTAGAGGTGACTCGATAAGTTGTCGATGAAGAAGGGGATGCCTTGGGCATCCCCAAGCTTAGACGCTTGGGTCTTCTTAAAATATGCAGGGATGAGCCACGGGGGCATCCCCAAGCTTTGACTTTTCACTCTTCTTGATCATATTGTATCATCCTCCTCTCTTGACCCTTGAAAACTTCCTCCACACCAAACTCAAAACAAACTCATTAGAGGGTCAAGTGCATAATTCATATATTAAGAGGTGACATAATCATTCTTAACACTTCGGACATTGCACAAAGCTACTGAAAGTTAATGGAACAAAGAAATCCATCAAACATAGCAAAACAGGCAATGCGAAATAAAAGGCAGAATATGTCAAAACGTAACGATCCGTAAAGACGAATTTTTTGAGGCACCAGACTTGCTCAGATGAAAATGCCCAAATTGAATGAAAGTTGCGTACATATCCGAGGATCACGCACGTAAATTGGCAGATTTTTCTGAGTTACCTACGAGAGAGGCATATCGAAATTCGTGACGAGCAAGAAATCTGTTTCTGCGCAGTAATCCAAATCTAGTATTGACTTTACTATCAAAGACTTTACTTGGCACAACAATGCAATAAAATAAAGATAAGGTGAGGTTGCTACAGTAGTAACAACTTCCAAGACTCAAATATAAAACAAAGTGCAGAAGTAAGATAATGGGTTGTCTCCCATAAGCCCTTTTCTTTAACGCCTTTCAGCTAGGCGCAGAAAGTGTGAATCAAGTATTATCAAGAGACGAAGCATCAACATCATAATTGGTTCTAATAATAGAATCATAAGGTAACTTCATTCTCTTTCTAGGAAAGTGTTCCATACCTTTCTTGAGAGGAAATTGATATTTAATATTACCTTCCTTCATATCAATGGTAGCACCAACAGTTCGAAGAAAAGGTCTTCCCAATATAATGGGACAAGATGCATTGCATTCAATATCCAAGACAACAAAATCAACGGGGACAAGGTTATTGTTAACCATAATACGAACATTATCAATCCTCCCCAAAGGTTTCTTTATAGCATTATCAGCAAGATTAACATCCAAATAACAATTTTTCAATGGTGGCAAGTCAAGCATATCATAAATTTTCTTAGGCATAACAGAAATACTTGCACCAAGATCACATAAAGCATTACAATCAAAATCATTGACCCTCATCTTAATGATGGGCTCCCAACCATCTTCCAACTTCCTAGGAATAGAGGTTTCAAGTTTTAGTTTCTCTTCTCTAGCTTTTATGAGAGCATTCGTAATATGTTTTGTAAAGGCCAAATTAATAGCACTAGCATTGGGACTTTTAGCAAGTTTTTGTAAGAACTTTATAACTTCAGAGATGTGACAATCATCAAAGTCTAAATCATGATGTCCTACAGCAATGGAATCATTGTCCCCAACATTTTGAAAAATTTCAGCAGTTTTATCACAAGCAGTTTTAGCAGTTTCAGGCAATTTTGCACGCTTTGCACTAGGAGTAGAAACATTGCCAACACCAATTATTTTCCCATTGATAGTAGGAGGTGTAGCAACATGTGAAGCATTAACATTACTAGTGGTGGTAATAGTCCAAACTTTAGCTACATTATTCTCCTTCGCTAGTTTTTCATTTTCTTCTCTTTCCCACCTAGCATGCAATTCAGCCATCAATCTAATATTTTCATTAATTCGAACTTGGATGGCATTTGCTGTAGTAACAATCTTATTATCAATATCCTTATTAGGCATAACTTCCAATTTTAAAAGATCAACATCGGAAGCAAGTCTATCAACCTTAGAAGCAAGAATATCAATTTTATCAAGCTTTTCTTCAACAGATTTGTTAAAAGCAGTTTGTGTACTAATAAATTCTTTAAGCATGGCTTCAAGACCAGGGGGTACACTCCTATTATTGTTGTAAGAATTCCCATAAGAATTACCAGAACAATTACCATTAGCCTATAGTTGTTACCAGAATTATTCCTATAAGCATTGTTGTTGAAATTATTACTTTTAATGAAATTCACATCAACATGTTCTTCTTGGGCAACCAATGAAGCTAAAGGAACATTATTAGGATGAACATTAGATTTACCATTCACAAGCATAGACATAATAGCATCAATCTTATCACTCAAGGAAGAGGTTTCTTCAACGGAATTTACCTTCTTACCTTGTGGAGCCCTTTCCGTGTGCCATTCAGAGTAATTTATCATCATATCATCAAGAAGCTTTGTTGCCGCCCCCAAAGTGATGGACATAAAGGTACCTCCAGCAGCTGAATCCAATAGGTTCCGCGAAGAAAAATTCAATCCTGCATAAAAGGTTTGGATGATCATCCAAGTAGTTAGTCCATGGGTTGGGCAATTCTTTACCAAAGATTTCATTCTCTCCCATGCTTGAGCAACATGTTCATTATCTAATTGCTTAAAATTCATTATGCTACTTCTCAAATATATAATTTTAGCGGGAGGATAATATCTACCAATAAAAGCATCCTTACATTTAGTCCATGAATCAATACTATTTCTAGGCAGAGATAGCAACCAATCTTTAGCTCTTCCTCTTAAGGAGAAAGGAAACATTTTCAATTTTATAATGTCACCATATACATCCTTATAATTTTGCATTTCACAAAGTTCAACAAAATTATTAAGATGGGCAGCAGCATCATCAGAGCTAACACCAGAAAATTGCTCTCTCATAACAAGATTCAGTAGAGCAGGTTTAATTTCAAAGAATTCTCGCCGTAGTAGCAAGTGGAGCAATAGGTGTGCATAAGAAATCATTATTATTCGTGCTAGTGAAGTCA